>NC_091438.1:65265538-65523003 GCF_964237555.1 Oryctolagus cuniculus
TAACCAGATGGAATGATATGTACCTTAATTTATAAAGCAAAAAAAGAAAATATTCTGGAGTTCACTACTCATTTTGTTAGTGAAGCATGCATTTAAAAAAAGGAAGATATTTTAGACAGAAGCAATATTGTAAAGTGATTAAAAGGACTCTCAGAAGATCTCTGAGTTTTTAACAATTTATGCAAAATGTAAAATTCTCCCAATGTGTTTGAATTAGGAGATTGTAATGGAAATTTTTTGACAATATTGAAATATATTTTGACAAAGATGTTTCAACAATATAAAACACAGAGCTTTATTGACAAGTAGCACATTTGGTATCTCTGATGCATTGTCTGTGAGACTCATGCTTCCTTGAATTTTAATCTATACAATGAGCCACGGAATTGGATTGTATTATAAAATTTCAGACAATATAAAAGTATTTATATTTATATATTAGTTTTATAGATGCACATTAATTGTAACAAGAAATATGTATACTAGTATACATGATTGAATAGAGAATATATGTGTATATGTGTATGTGTATACACATACATACACACACATATATATGTATATAAACATAATTGCTGACTAAAGAAAATATATTTGTCTAAGATAAGCAAATTATCTGCATGCATAGGCACTTGCATGGGAATGAATGTGCTTCTGTCATTATCTCCCATGGTTGTATTTATCTGTTCTAGATCTAGAATCTTGGAGAATTGGCTTTACAATTTCAATTTGGGCATCATATCCACTACTTGGCTGTATGAAGTCAGGACTCCTAGTTTATACAATAAACAAGCTATACGAAACTAATGAGACTATTTTTCCAATGATCATTAGTGTTGCTATATAGGCTAAATAGATACCAGATAAGAAAGCAAGCAAACAAATAACAGACGGCACTGAATTTCCTTAGCTTGAGAATAAAGAAATCATAAATGAGTGAAATAAATGATAACATATAACAAATCTAGTCGAAATAAAACAAAAATAAACAGTAACCTGTAAACACTGATGTGAACCCTGGGAACTTGTTCTGTAGATGACGAAGAACACAGTCGATGAATGAGCAGACAAGAAGATAATTTTAGCTTAGTTTACTGGAAAAAGTGAAGAAACAGAAATTGCTATACTTGATAGACCAGGTAAGCATCTCAGTAAAGGACTGAGACCTCACTCTACATTCAGACTGGGGTTTTTATGGACATGAACATGGGTTCCCCATTTCTTCTCCCCTCTTCCCATTTCTGGGAAAGTCTGTGTGGGGGGTATGCGGTTGTGGATTCAGGGTTTTTATTTATTGGAGAAGCAACTAATTCCTTCAGTTTAGTGGGGACAACTGTTTAACTCCCTCAGTTCAGTGAGATCCTTTTGATAAGACAGGCAAGAACAACTTGTGTTAGGGGAGACTGACAAGAGGCTGGGTCCCACTTTCAGGACTTCTTTCCTCTTTCCATTGCACACAAATTTATTTTCCTCTCATTTGCTTCTGCTCCTCTTATCCACATGGGCTGATATCTGCCTTGCTGTCTTAATAAACCCACCTGTGTAATCAATAAATAGGAGGTTAAAACCCTAATATTTTGCCAGGGCTTTCACTATCTGAGCAGACTATTTTGACTTTTGAATCTCCACACATTTATTGTAATTTTATATTCTAAGGTAAAATGTGCCTCCTCTGGTCCAATTTCCTTTCAACTCATGAAGAATTTCTGAATAATTTTATCTTGCAATAATTATAGAAATAATTATGTCAATAAAATTCTGTCATATAGGAAAGTAAAACAAACACTGTCAGCTCAAAAGATATCAGTTGGTTTTCTGTTCACTCCATAATCAGTATTGCAGTTATCTCTGAACTACCCAATCTGTCAATCTTTGGATGATTGAAATTTTACTTATCAAGCCATTGGAAAATTCTCCCGTAATGAGCACCAACATAAATTTACTTCTTTTTTTTTTTTGCTATTATAATTAGAAAGTGGGTAAGATCAAATCAAGAATTACTATTTTTTATTTATCATTTATTGCAAAAGTCTTCAAAAATACTTTGGATCTATTTGTTTTGTATTTAAAACTTTTATACCTTTAATATGCCATTCTATTGGTTTCCATATACTTTCCTTTTTTTAGTTAGTTATAGGTGTTATGACCATTATAATTTCAAATTTAATAACCTACATTGTAAAAAGTTAAGCAATTCATATTCAAACAATAGTAACTTTCTTCATATATTCTCCAATACCCTCACCAGATGTATATATAATGTGAATACATAATGTAATATTTCACAATTTTCTTTATACCCATTGTCTCAAATATCCTTGTATATGTATATGCTTATGTGTTCTGCCAGTGTGTGCAAGTGTGTGTACAAAGACAGGAAGCAGAGTAGCCAGAGAGAGAGAAAATCAGAGAAGATTGAAAAGAAAGAAATTTTTCCCTTATAAAAATATACAAGAAAATAATACATGGATTACTTCACAGTATTTGTAACTCAGTATATCATGGGCCCTTCTGAAAGAATGCATGTAATTCTGACATATCTTTAAAAACAACTCAATACACAGAAGTATGATGTGTGTGTATGCCCCTTTCCTGTGATATTGATCTTGCTGTTTCTGTTGTTTTGTTTTGCCAAAACAAATAATGCCACACTGCACATCTTGCCAATATAGCTTTATACATCATCATTTTTATTTTTGTTCAGAAATAAGCTTCAGAATCTGATTGCAGAGAGGTTAGACATACTTAGAAGTTTGATAGTAACTAGTAAATAAATTTATAATTTTTTATATTTACACACTTACCAAAAATGAATGAGTGTAATAATTTCTCCACATCTTTGAAATCAATATATTTCATCAGTTTTTGTCATTTTTCCACACAATTAATCAATAATTTTCTTTTACTGTAATTTATTACATCATTGCCCATAGCACTAGTTATTTCTTCTAAAAATGAAACAACAAGAACAAGAAAACCCATTCATTTTCTAGAATACTAAGCCAATGATTAGCACCATTGATGTCATCCACTAGGATAGAATTAAAGGGCGAATCCTATACTTCAGAATTTTGTTTCAATCAATATCAATTATGTAGATATTAGGAGTTATTTTCTTTGATTGCTAGAACAATAATCCTTACTTATTCTCAGTTTCACTTTCCAGTTTCAGTTATCCACAGGTAACTACAGTCTAAAAATATTTACAGAAAACTCCAGAAGTAAACAGTTTATATTTGTAGAATGTTACTATGAGTAACATGGGAAAATTTTGCTCTGTTTTCAGGTTCCAGCTGGAATATTAAGTATCCCTTTGTTTATAGTGTTCATGCTGTATTTGCCATCCTCTCCATGGACACTAGAGAGAAATAGATGAAATTTATCTGGTGTTATGGGATGCTGTTAAAGTGGTTACACTTTATTACTAGTTATTTTTCTTAACATTAATGTGCCTAATTTATAAATTAAGTTATCATAGGAGTGTAGGTATAAGTAAAAACTCATTGTATGTTGGAACTGATACAATGGTCTCAGGTATCCACTGTTAGTTTAGCACATACACCCAGCAATGGAAGGGGTGTTAATGTATGCATTTTGTTCATTGTGAGTTATTTAAGGAATTTCTCTGATGAAGTGGCCACCAGAAAAAAATACGTAGAGGCACACTGATGGCACAGTAAGAGACAGCCAAGAAAGGTAATAGTAGAAGCACTACAGGGGTATTCTGTAGGTTTACAGAAGTGTCAGAGGGTACTAGACAGCATTCAGATGTACATAATCAGAAACTTCTTTCCAAACAACTCATGTAACATTCAAAGAAAAGATTGATATCTAATGATTGGTATAGTGATATATGGAAGAATTACACAAATACTGAGATTGTGGATCTAGATAAGAACTCTAGTACTCACAAGGGCTTTGAGAACAAGGCAGAATCTCACCTATGGCAGCTTTTATTTTTAAAGAGAAGTGAAGACAACAAAGCTGTTGAAAACAAAATTTTGTGGTCTAATTCATAAAACTCAGCTTCTGGAATGTGATTCAAAGACAGGAATTTTATCATTAATAGTGACTTGTCAACTAAAGAGATGTGCTCTACATTAAAGATAGAATAAATGTGCCCTATTTAGTAAAACCACCCTGCTCCTAATAAGCATACTTAAAATAATTTTAATAACATAAAGAACAAATAGACTAATTGAAATGAGATATTTAGATAGTGTCACCTGCTGAACAATGCTAACATTGCGAAATTAGGTAAGAAGAGAAACGTAAAAGAATCATTGACTTTTCTAATTCAGAAGAGTTTATGACATATTCCCAAGAAAGCAAACGAATATTTGGGAATATGCCCTTGCTACAACTGAGATTCTCTCTCCTGTCCAGCGGTTTAAAATAGCAAGTTTATTTTTTATGCTCAGGTTTTTGCTCAGCTTAGCATCTTCTCTTTATTTTTGTTTCATACTTTTTAAATTTAATTTTTAATTAATTTTAACAGCTTGAATATGAATATAGATACAACTCTAAGAAAATAACAACATTCCCTTCCTCTTCTTCCATCCTTCCTTCATCCTTTCTCCTTCCCACACTTTTCCCTTTCTGTCTTTTTTTGAGATAACATATGTTTTTTTCTTTTTTTTTTTTTTTTTTTTTTTTGACAGGCAGAGTGGACAGTGAGAGAGAGAGAGACAGAGGAGACAGAGAAAAAGGTCTTCCTTTGCCATTGCTTCACCCTCCAATGGCCGCCGTGGCTGGCACGCTGTGGCCGGCGCACCACACTGATCCAATGGCAGCAGCCAGGTGCTTCTCCTGGTCTCCCATGGGGTGCAGGGCCCAAGTACTTGGGCCATCCTCCACTGCACTCCCTGGCCACAGCAGAGAGCTGGCCTGGAAGAGGGGCAACCGGGACAGAATCCGGCACCCCGACCGGGACTAGAACCCGTGTGCCGGCACCGCAAGGCGTAGGATTCGCCTAGTGAGCCATGGCGCCAGCCTTGAGATAACATATTTTAAAACTACATTACATTAGGCCTGCGCCGTGGCTCACTAGGCGAATCCTCTGCCTGCGGCGCCGGCACACAGGGTTCTAGTCCCGGTTGGGGCGCTGGATTCTGTCCTGGTTGCTCCTCTTCCAGTCCAGCTCTCTGCTGTGGCCCAGGAGTGCAGTGGAGGATGGTCCAGGTCCTTGGGCCCTGCACCCACATGGGAGACCAGGAGGAAGCACCTGGCTCCTGGCTTCAGATCGACGCAGCACGCTGGCCGCAACCCACCGGCCGTAGCGGCCACTTGTGGGGTGAACCATCAGAAAATAAGACTGTTCTCTCTGTCACTGTCCACTTTGCCTGTCCAAAAAAAAAAAAAAAAAGTGATACATAACTGGAACAGCTCCACATTTTATCAGTATAAATACTGGCAGCCTGTTTAACAGATGTAATTTGTCATCAATCAACAATTGCTAGAAGAAAGATTAGGTATCTTTGAAATGAACTTGCCCCATTTATATTGGACTGAGGCCTTAAATCCATAAATAAATCTTTGTATTTTGGCATCAGCATTTTCCAAATTATATGTATTTCAAGAAGATACAGCACAAGAGCAGTTATCCCTATCATCATATTTGTACTATTTTACATTCCCACCAACAGTAGATTAGGGTACCTTTTTTCCCACATCCTCTAGCATTTATTTATTTATTTTTAAATTTTTGAATGATAGCCATTCGGACTGGGCAGTATAGAGATTGCTCAGAAATCTGAAAATAGACCTACCATATTACTCAGCCATCCTATTCTTGGGAATGTATCCAAACAATATGAAAACAGCATTTGAAAGAGTTATTCGTATGACTGTATTTGCAACTCAATTGCCAATAGCTAAGACATGGAATCAATCCAGATGACTGGGTAAAGAAAATGTGGTATATATACCTGAAGGACTATCACTCAGTCATAAAAAAATAATTAACACTAGAGTTTTGTGAAAAAAAAAAATTTGATGCAACTAAAAATCACGATGCTTAGTGAAAGAAGCCAGTCCCAAAAAGATTAATATATGTTTTTTCTGGTATGTGATATTTAATATAGAGTACAAAAAATGTATAGGAATGAAACAGACATCCTGTGATATGATTATTGATTTTAGCCCTTATTTATACTCTTATTAAACAGTGGTCTTCCTAATTTTTGCTTGTTGAAGATTACGTTATTGGTGAATTAAGCCTGTGATTATAGAGTAGCTTGAAAGCATGTCCTTCAAAAATTAAAGAAAAAGTATAAAGGAAGGAAGCAGTGAGATTGAGGGACGAAGTTGGAGAGGTAGGAAAGTGTGGTTATCTTCTTACAATTGTACTTATTAGATACATGAAATCCCATCTCTTTATACGAATATAACATCAAAAAATAATAAAAGGGTTCAAATAATGTTTCATACAAGTCAAAAAATAAACATGTAATCATTTATTGTCACATTAATGAAAGAACCAGCAAGTTAGTAAGCATAATCAAAAAAACTTATGTGGGGAAGAGGTTAAAACTGAGGTAACTTCAAAAAGTATATGGAAATGGAATTAAAGTATAAGTTTATTAGAGTGTAAAAATATTTTAAGAGCCATGTGTACTTTTTTTCATTATATCCATTTTCATATTTTCCTCAGGAAAAACATTCAAGGTTGGAGACAAAATGGGTTAATATCATAAAAATATAATAATATACAAAATCAATTTTCTACCTGACAAAAAATATACCTCTATAGATATGTATGTTACTCTACAAACTTATAGGATGAGAGTATCAATTTAAGCAAACAACAGGTGCCAGCATCATGGTGTAGTGGAGTAAGCCACAATTTGTCATGCAGGCATCCCATATGGGCAATAGATTGTGTCCCAGCTACTGAACTTCCAATCCAGGTCCCTCATTATGCACCAGGAAAACCAGCAGAAGATGCCAAGTCCCTGGCCCCTTGCTACCCATGTTGGAGAGCTTGAAAAAGGTCCTGGCTCCTGTCTTGGCCTGGCCTACCACCAGCTGTTGTGGTCATTTAGGGAATGAACCAGTGGATCTAAGATCTTCCTTTCTCTGTCTGCTTTTCAAACAAATAAATAAATATTTGAAAATATAACAAGCATCAAGGTGAAATAGTAATGTACATTCTTAGGTAGTAAAATAAATATTTTGCAATATTTAGATGGAAACTTAATGCACAATATTACAACAAAAGTACATGTTACATTCACCTTTATATTTCATTCAAATCTGTGGAAATTTCTGTTAAAAACAGCAGTAAAACCTTATTCCTTCTTAACAGTAATATACTATTGTATTATTTATTATTGTTATAATATTACTAGTCAATGTTTAGACTAAGCAAAGTATGCCAGGATTACTTGTCAAATATATTATTTTCTATTACTTCCTCATTCATATTTGAATTTTAAACATTTGTATACATTTATGAGACATAGTATAATAAACTGCTACATTTATAGTGTGTCTCAGATGCGTGGTTTTCTTTATTTATGCTTAACTTTTGGATCAGCATGCAGTACTCCAACATTTTTGAGGAGTACAATGGAACATTTCGGTACATATGCAAATTTTAAGTCAATTGTACCAGACAACCATTCTATCCATTTCTTTATTTTTTCTTTTTGTTTGGAGACTACTAATATACCTCAAGTTCCAGTTTTTTATTTAGAATATTGCATAGTCACCCCCACTGTATTGAAGAAACACCAGAACCTGCGACATTTAACTTTCTGTGTTTTAATACCCATTATCCTACCTCTGCCACTTCTCCTACCTCACCTTTCTGGACTCTGATAATCAATATTTTAAAT
The DNA here is from genome assembly GCF_964237555.1 of Oryctolagus cuniculus. NCBI lineage: Eukaryota > Metazoa > Chordata > Mammalia > Lagomorpha > Leporidae > Oryctolagus > Oryctolagus cuniculus. The sequence continues at coordinate 65,273,377 of NC_091438.1, forward strand.
TGAGGTGATGTGTGTGTGTGTGTGTGTGTGTGCGTGTTTTCATTCCCATGATATGAGAGACAATATTTGATATTTGTCTTTCTGCTTCTGGCTCATTTCACTTATAACAATTGTTCCAGTTCTATCAATTTTGCTGCATCTTTCAGGTTTCCACTGATTTTTTTTAATGAAGACTAATACTGCATTACATATATATACCCCCTTTTCTTTTCCCATTCACCAACAGATACCCAGTTTGATCCTACATCTTGACTATTGTGAATACTGCTCAAATGTACATGGGATTATAAGTATCTCTTTCATATGCTGATTTCATTTCCTTTACATAGCTGTGCGGGATAGCTATGTCATATAGTAGATATTTTTTTTTCTTTTTCTAATGACCTTCTATACTGTTCCTTCTGATACATATGCTAACTTAAACTCCCACCAACAGGATCGAATGGTTCCCTATTTTCCACATCATCATCAGCATTTGATACTTGTTCATTTTGGTGATAAACATATTAACTAGAGTCAGATGATACCTCATTGAGAGTTTTTAAAAAGATTTATTTATTTGAAAGGAAGAATGACAGAAAGACAAGAGACCCTGAGATATCTTACTTCTGCTGATTCATTCCTCAACTGTCCAAAACAGCCAATGCTGGGCAAGGCTGAAATCAGTATAGTGGAACTCCATTCACAACGTCTATGAGGATGATGGGGAACCAAGCAGTTAAAACATTGTCTGCTGCCTTTTCAGGCACATTAGCAGGGAACTGGATCAAACAGAGGATCAAGACTTGAATTGGCACTACGATATGGAATGTGGACATCCCAAGCAATGTTTTAACTGTGTGTCACAGTGCTCACCCCTTCATTATGGTTTTGATTTGTATTTCCTTGATGACCAGGAATATTGAGTGTTTTTCACATATTCATTGACAATCTTATCTTTTCTTCTGAGAAATGTTTACCAAATCATTTGCCCATTTCTTAAATGGACTGGTTGTTCTTTTTGTTGAGTTGAGTTTTGTGCAACTATATGTTAATATTTTGTCTGATGAATAGTTCATAAATATTATGAAGTACTTACAAATGAAATTTTACAAGATACAAAAGAATGGAAATAAATGTTATGTACATGGTTTGGAAGAACTAATATTGATAAAATGCCCATATTATCCAAATCAATTTACAGACTCAATGCAACTCTTGTGGAAATACCAATGGCATTCTTCACAGATCCAGTGAAAATTATCCTAAAACACATGAATGAAAATAAAAGACTCAGAATCACCAAATAAATCTTAAGCTATAAGAACAGAGCTGATTTCAAGACATCCTACAGAAGTATTATAACCAAAAAACATGGTACTGGCATAAAAAGAGATATACAGTTTCATGAAATAGAATACAAAGTCCCAAAAGAAAAATCCAAGTGTATATAACTAAATTACCTTTCACAATTAAGCTAAAATCAAATCATGAAAAAGAAATAGTTTCTTTAATAAATGATGCCAAGAAACTGTATTTCTATAAAGTATTTAAACAAGATCCATGCCTAACACTCTACACAAACATCAATTTAAAAAAAATCAGATAAGTTGAGGAAACACCTCAAGACATTATTGTAGGCTCTGACATTTTGAAAAGGACACTAAAAGCACAGGCTACAAAACCAAAACTAGACAAATGAGATTATAACAAGCTAAGGAGCTTCTGCACAAGTTATACTGAAGAAGAAACTAACAGAATAGGATAAAATATTTCAGTGCTTATTTTATTACAAATGAAATTAATTCACGCTATAAAATTGCCTTATTAAGGGAAAACAGCTTATATAGTTATACTCAATATGCATTATCATGGATCAGTAAACTATGGCCCATTGAAGTAGTTACCTAGTTTCACAAATAAAATTATATTGAAATGCAGTCTTGCCCATTTATTTATATATTGACTGTTTTAAAGGCACAACAGCAAGACTGAAGTGTTATAAAAAATACTACATAGCCTATTTTCTTGAAATGTTTACTATATAACCCTTTCAGAAACTATTTTTTGATTTATAAAGGAATGACTGTGACTTTCTATATTAAAACTTGAATTTCTTCAAGTTTATAAATAAGGCAATGCTAAAAGATTCCTGGCAAAACTCAGCAATAAACACAAACCAATTTGCGTCTTTTGAGTGGATAGAAAACAAATTTTTGTCATAATTAAATAATTTAAAGAGAGTATTACAAATTACTTCATACAAAATCTCATACAAATGCAATCATGATGTCAGTAAGGCTCAGATCAGTTTTAGAAGGAATTCTATCAGACAGTTGCCTAAGTCAAAAACCTGATTTTTAAAAAAGAGTGAACATATAGTTGAGTTACTTAGAAGAAATTTTTTAAGTATAGTAAACTCTGTGAATATTCACTTGAGAAATTTTAGTTTACTCAAATGAAAATCATGGATTAGATTTATAGCTATGAGTTAACATTATTGGATGTTTAAAAGTCAAGCACAAAAATGCAACAACTGCCATTCATCTTTTTTTTAAGATTTATTTATTTATTTGAAAGGCAGAGTTACAGAGAGGCAGAGGCAGGAACAGAGAGAGAGAGAGAGAGAGAGAGGCATTCCACTTGCTGGTTCACACCCCAGATGACCACAATGACTGGAACGGGGCTGTTCCGATGCCAGGAGCCAGGAGGTTCTTTCAGGTCTCCTTGTGGGTGCAGGGGCCCAAGCACTTGAGCCATCTTCTACTGTTATTCCAGGCCACAGCAGAGAGCTGTATCTGAAAAGGAGCAGGTGGGACTCGAACCAGTGCCCACATGGGATGCCTGCACCACAGACCAGGGCTTTAATCTGCTGTGCCACAGTGCCAATCCTGTCAATCATTTCTACTTTATCAAATACATATATTATGGCTTCTATGAAAACATTTAGTTTTTTTTTTAATTTATTTACTGATTTTTAAAATAATGATAGAGAGGGAGATAGAAAGACAAAAAGAAAAGAATTTCCATCCTCTGTTTCACTCCCAACAGTCCATAATAGCTAGAATTAGACCAGGCTGAAGCCAGGAGCAAGATACTCCATCTGGGTTTCCTCTGTGGGTAGAAGGGATGCAAGTACATGAAACTTCATTGCTGTCTACCAGGTGCACATTAACAGGAAACTGGAGCAGAAGTAGAGGCAGAACTTGATCATAGGGACTTTGACATAGGATGCTAGTATCCTAAGCTGTGGCATAACCTATTATACTACAATACCCATTCCAAATCTGTAAAATCAGATGGATAGACCAATGGAACAGAATTGAAACACCAGAAATCAATCCAAACATCTACAGCCAACTCATATTTGATCAAGGATCCAAAACCAATCCCTGGAGTAAGGACAGTCTATTCAATAAATGGTGCTTGGAAAATTGGAATTCCACGTGCAGAATCATGAAGCAAGACCCCTACCTTTCACCATACACAAAAATCCACTCAACATGGATTAAAGACTTAAATCTATGACATGACACCATCAAATTATTAGAGAGCATTGGAAAAACCCTGCAAGATATAGGTACCGGCAATGACTTCTTGGAAAACACCCCAGAAGCACAGGCAGTCAAAGCCAAAATCAACGTTTGGGATTGCATCAAATTGAGAAGTTTCTGTACTGCAAAAGAAACAGTAAGGAAAGTGAAGAGACAACTGACAGAATGGGAAAACATATTTGCAAACTATGCAACTGATAAAGGGTTAATAACCAGGAGCTACAAAGAAATCAAGAAACTCCACAAGATCAAAACAACCCACTTAAGAGATGGGCCAAGGACCTCAACAGACATTTTACAAAAGAGGAAATCCAAATGAAATTTTCTGAATCTTAAATTCCATAGATGCTGCTTTATATAAATGACTTTTCTTGTTTGCCTTCATTATGCATATGCAGTCTTTAAATTTAATTCCATATGTTTTTAATACTTATAATCCAATCTATGCTCTTCAGCCACATAATGATACTTTCAGTTATATATATATATATATATATATATATAAATACACACACATATATATGTATACATATACATGTTTTCTCAATATTTGTTTAATACTTATTACTTCTAATGTCTCAAGTACTGAATATGCCTAAAAAACTGCTCAATTATATCAACTACATCTCAAATGTGTATCTCCAATACTGAGATTTACTTCCTAAAATTTTTAAAGCTCCACAAAATATAGCCCCCCTTTCCCTTCTTCCAATCCATAGCATGTTTCAAAGCTAATAAAAACGTGTGTTTCTGTAACTTGAGCTCTTGCCTTTTTAAAATATTATTTTTGTTATAGATTTCTTTTTAAAAATACTTATTTTGATTTACTTGACTTATTTGGATTTCTTTGAAAGGCTTAGTTACAGAGAGGGAAACACACATACACACACACACACACACACACACACGTATCTTCCATCTGCTGGTTCACTCTCCAAGTGGCTGCAACAGTCAAGACTGGGCCTGGCCAAATCCAGGAGCCAAGATCTTCATCCAGGTCTCTCATGTGGATGAAGGAGCCCAAGGACTTGGGTCATCTTCTTCTGCTTTCCCAGATGCATTAGCAGAGGGCTGAATTAGAAGTGGAGCATCTGGGACTTAAATAGTGTCCAAACGGGATGCCAATGCTGAAGTGGTGTCTTAATCCACTACGCCAGCCCCCTTAACACGCTTTCTAACATTGACTTGATTTGATTCATGCTCCAGGTTCATTTCTTTCTTTTTCTTTTTTTAAAGATTTATTTATTGATTTTAAAGGTAGAGTTACAAAGTGGTAGAGCCAGAGAGAGAGAGGCCTGCTATCTGCTGATTCTCTCCCCAGGTGGCCACAATGACCAGAGCTGCACTGATCTGAAGCCTGGAGCCAGGAGTTTCTTCTGGTTCTCCCACGTGGGTGCAGGGGCCCAAGGAGATGGGTCATCCTCCACTGCTTTCCCAGGCCATAGCAGAGAGCTGGATCAGAAGTGGAGCAGTCAGGTGTTGAACTGGTGCCCTATGGGATGCCGGCGCTGTAGGCAGTGGCTTTACCAGCTATGCCACAATGCCGCCCCCCTTTGTAATTTCTAACACTGCCATATCACCTCTATCCAAAAGAAGCATAGGAGTTGTTTTTGAAAAGAGCCCATTACAACCTAGCAACCTCTGTGTCTGGTACTTTTCTTTCTCTAGTTCTTTCCTACCTTGAACCATAGAGTCCCCTAGGCCACAGTTTAATTCTAAATAGATGATTGCCATAATCATTATAAACTGTATTTCCACTGATCATAACTCTAATGTAGCTTATAAAAATCTAGCAAAATGTGTTATTTTACATGACAAAATGGAATGCTGGAGGAGCATGAACTGAACACTCTTGATCTAACTAGAAAATTGAGAATTTTCTATTGCTTTGCCAAGAAAATGGATAGGATAACTAATAGGAAAAAATATGAATCATTTTGATTTTATTGGCACAAATAAGGTTAAAGTCTTCTTAAAAAATACCTTCCTCCTCATTTACTGCATGAGTTAATCAAAAATTCTGATGTATGAATTCAAATGTAACTCAGCTTCCCCCAGTTCACCTCTTCCCCAGTGTTATGATCTGTGTTACTCCTTCTTCACGGGACGAAGTTTTTTATCCTCTTTGCCTCTTTTTAAACAAATAATTTCAAAAAGCAACATAGTGACTGGAGGGTTTTTTTATAATGAAAATATCTGAGCACATCATTGATTGTTTGCTTTAAAGCCATCCAATGACCTTCAACCATCCATATAACAAAATGTCAAATATTAACATAGATTATGAAGTTTGACACATTCTGTCTTACAGGTCCTTCCCAACCTCAGCCAGCCTTTGCAACTATTTGATCAATTACAACCACAGGCCCCTATGTTTGTCAGATTCTTTTAGCATCAGAGCGTGTTCAAATAGAGCTTCTGATCTAGAATGCAGCCCAATTAAACCTACATTCTGCACCACTCATCCTCATCTTTCAAGGTAAGTTTTCAGGTCAGTTCCTCGTGAATTTTTTTTTTTCTGAACCCTCTATTCTAAATCATTTCCCTTATATTCCTCTGTGATGCATATTGAATGTTTTTACCAACTTACTATGAATTTTCATAACATATTTATTATACACTTTTTCACAAAAAATAAAACCTACATATATTACTGAAGAGTGAATTTAATAAAGTCAAATATTATATTTCTATTTTATTGCATGGTACAAAATGGACTCTCCATTATGGTAGATGTAATTAATGATTCTTAGAAGATGGAGACATCCATAAATGACATTAATTTAATCCAGACAGGCTGATCTGTTTATCATTTTCAATTTAAGACTTACACCAGCACTGCGGCTCACTAGGCTAATCCTCCGCCTTGCAGCACCGGCACACCGGGTTCCAGTCCTGGTCGGGGTGCCGGATTCTGTCCCGGTTGTCCCTCTTCCAGGCTAGCTCTCTGTTTTGGCCAGGGAGTGCAGTGGAGGATGGCCCAAGTACTTGGGCCCTGCACCCCATGGGAGATAGGAGAAGTACCTGGCTCCTGCCATCGGATCAGCGCGGTGCGCCTGCCACAGCGCACCAGCCGCAGCAGCCATTGGAGGGTGAACCAATGGCAAAGGAATACCTTTCTCTCTGTCTCTCTCTCTCACTGTCCACTCTGTCGGTCAAAAATAAATAAATAAATAAAATAAAAATAAAAAAAAAAATTAAGACTTACTTTAACAACCCAGCAAAAATGTTAAACTTGTGAGATATATATATATATATATATATATATATATATAATATGTGTGTGAGGTGTTACATTTAAAATTTTATTATTCCCCAACAATGTATGCAATAGGAACTGACATAAATATCTAAAAGCACTATTCACAATGTAGGAAAAAATCTATCTTTTTAAAACATTTTTTGAGTATGACTCGAGAAAAATTATTTTCTCAATTTCCAGAGGTGAGGAAATGATTATAAATAGGAGCAACACTGTTGCTTCAAAGTCCTATAAGCTTTTAAATTTGCAATCTTTCAACAGTATGTATTACCTGATGTTTGATTGCTTTTGAAAAGAAAAGGTTTTTTTTTTTTTTTTTCAGTTCTCTCAATTGCATATTTTCATTAAATGCAGTCTTTTTTCCCTACTTTTTTTAAAAGAAATAGGATTTGGGCTATGGCAGATCACCAAGACAATATGAGAATCAATCATAAAATCACATAAATTAGTAATTAAATTTCTTTTCACATGATTGTTAAATGAAAAAGCATTATACCGGTGGAAAACCTTTTAATCATTTTATGTCATCTGTAGGTCTTGAAATCATTGCTCTTGTAAACATGCTTGCATAAATCTCATTGTCTCAGGCTTTTTGGGGGTTAAATAGAGTGTCTTACAAAAGGACAATAAAGGCACTTGGGAATTATTGTGATGTTCACAATTGTGACGAATATGTTTTCTATCTGAGACTATGTTAAAAGTAACACATGTAAATTATTTAAAATAGTAGTTTTACAGTAAATGTTAATTGTTATTAGCAGTGCTGTTCTTGATACAATCCTTTTATTCCTCCCAATATCAATTCTCTATTACCAAATTTCAGATAAAATTTTCTTCTTTAGTAAACACCAAGAAACTCTTTTCCTCACTACATTGCTAAGATACAGAGGAATGAGGAGTAGCTCTCTTGGAAATAGTCTTATATTTGGTGATAATTAAAAATTGTATTATTTGAATCAATATTGTATTTCAAAAGATTTTTTAAAATGAATAGGAAAATGCAGAACTACAATAGCGTGTGGGACAGAACTAAAAGTATGTGGAGTGATGGCAACTTGTTCCACCTTTAGCATGACCTTCCATCTTCTGTATTAGTAATTTTCCTTGAACAAAGGTTAGTAGGTTTATAGCAGGCTCTAACTCTGTGCCTAACATCTCCCAATTATTCAGCTGATTTAATTAGAGCCTTTGAGTGGCAGTAATACTTTAAATGGCAAACGAAGATAAAGAAACAAAGAAAGAAAGAAAAACAAAAACATGGTTAAATCCATTCTTGTTACTAGCTTGTATAACCATGAGAAAAGAACCTAGACTAATTTATAAAAATAATGATTTTTTGCACAAAATTTTATTTTATATATATATATATATATATATATATATATATACACAGTAAGGAGTCCCACTATTAGAAAGTTCAGATAGCCTCGTGGTAACAATGCCCATGTCGCACTTCATAGTAGCTGAGTTCAGTTCCTAATTCTGGCTCCTGACTGGCTTCCCACTGACGCAGCTCCTGGGAAGCAGCAGTGATTGTTCACGTAAGTGGGTTCCCGTTGCCCACCTGAGAGTCCTGCATTCAGTTTCTGCATCCTCTCTTCCACCTTACCCTGCTCCCTACCATTGTGGGCATTTGAGAGTTGGCTGCTTCTGTCTCTGCCTCTATGTGTATGTCTCTGGCTTGCTGTCTTTCAAATAATTAATTAAAAAAGAGAGAGAGAGAGAGAGAGAGAGAGAGAGTCCCACTACTGTTCACCATAAAATCTATGCTATAAGCAATGAGGAAAGATAAAATTCATGCATAAATGACCATAAAATAAAACATATTTGTTGTAAAAACTAACAATTAGAAGACAAGAATAGATTAAAAATAAAAATGTTAAAAATATTCAGGAAGCCCATGGAAATGTGTAAAATGAAAAATCTACGCATGAATTAAAAAAATTGTTTTAAAATAAATTTAAATTTTCATTTCACTTTTCCAAAAACTTTTTGAAGTATTCTCAGGTTGAACTCTGTAATTAACACACAATTATTCTTAGGTGTTTAAATTTTAACTGAAAAGTGATCCCTGTTAGGAATTTGGAAAACATTATGCTGAGTGAAATAAGCCAATCCCAAAGGGACAAATACCACTTGTTCTCCCTGATAGGTGACAACTAACTGAGTACCAAAAAGGAAACCTGTTAAAGTGAAATGAACACTATGAGAAATGGTGACTTGATCAGCCCCCACCCTGACTGTTGAGGAGCAACTTGATATGTTATCCCTCTTAGTACTTTTGTTTGTTCTACTTAATACTTGTGGTTGAATACTGTTATCAATAAACAATTCTTCTTAAGTGCTGAAACTTAACTGAAAAGTGATCACTGTTAAATGTAAGAGTGGGAATAAGAGAGGGAAGAGATGTGCAATTCTGGACATGCTCAAGCTGACTTACCTCAAACGGTAGAGTTAGAAACATACCAGGGGATTCCAATTCAATCCCATCGAGGTGGCATGTACCAATGCCATCTCACTAGTCCCAGTGATCAATTTCTGTTCACAGTTGATCATAGTGATAGGACTAAGAAACAAAGGGATCACAGAAACAAGAATAGTGTCTGCAAATACTAGCTGATAGAATCAAAAAGGGAGAGAATGATCCAACATGGGAAGTGAGATACACAGCAGACCCATAGAATGGCAGATATCCTAAACAGCACTCTGGCCTCATAATGAGCCCTTAAGACATGCAGATCTGGCTGAAAAGCCCATGAGAGTATTTCAGGTATGGAAAGCCAAGACACTCTGGAAAAAGATCTCCGTGAGTGAGATCCCAGTGGAAAGAACGGGTCATCAAAGAAGGAGGTACCTTTCTCTGAAGGGAGAAGAGAACTTCTATTTTGACTATGGCCTTGTCTAAATATGATCAGAGTCGGTGAACTCAGGGGGCTTCCATAGCCTTGGCAGCTCATGACAAGAGCCTAGGGTGATTACTGATGCCATTAACAAGAGTGTCAATTTGTTAAGTCAACAATAGGAGTCACTGTGCACTTACTCCTCATGTAGGATCTTTGTCCTTAGTGTGCTGTACAGTGTGATTTAATGCTATAACTAGTACTCAAACAGTATTTTTCACTTTATGTTTCTGTGTGGGAGCAAACTGTTGAAATCTTTACTTAATATATGCTAAACTGATCTTCTGTATATAAAGAGAATTGAAAATGAATCTTGATGTGAATGGAAGGGGAGAGGGAGTGGGAAAGGGGAGGGTTGTAGGTGGGAGGGACGTTATGGGTGGGAAACCATTGTAATCCATAAGCTGTACTTTGGAAATTTACATTCATTAAATAAAAGTTAAAAAGTTAAAAAAAAAAGAAAGCTTAACCAAAAAAAAATTTTTTTCAAAATTAATTTTGGTACTAATGAAAATACAGATATATTGTATAAATGTAAATAGATAAATGTATGTTAATTATTTATGTATGAAATAATTTTATGTGGTTTTAAATTAAGAAAGTCATATCTATTAAGTGCAATGTTAGTCTACCAATGTAGGCAGTGTAGGAATACCAAAAGGAGAGGTAAGAGAAAAGTAAGTGAAGAAATAATGGGAGAAACTTTACCAAATATATTGGAAAATAAAAGTATACACATACAGTAAAACAAACCCTAAGTAAAATAAGAGAAAAAATTTATATACCAACACATTAGAGTAAAAGTGCTGAAGCCGAAGACTCGTATAGCATCTTGAAAACAGGAAGAGAAAAAAAAATCACTTGCTTTTTAGAAATTAATCTCAACAAAATTAACAGCTGAGGCTTATTAGAAACAATGCAGGCTAGAAGGCCATGGAATTATTTATTCTAAGTGCTCAAAGAAAACACTGCCAACTCCAAATCCTGTATTCATTCAAACTATGTTTCAGAATTAAAACATGAAATAAAGACTCCTCCAGATTAACTAAAATGTAGTGGATTTTTTATTCTGGCACATTTGTCTAACCATAAATACCAAATGGTTTTCTTGCACCTGTAAAGAAGTTATTCCTGACAGTAATTATTGTTTTAAAGATTTTATTTATTTATTTTGAGATATAGAGTAGGATTGGAAGAGGAGCAGCCAAGACTAGAACCAGCGCCCATATGGGATTCTGGCACTACAGACAGAGGGTAATGTACTGAGCCACGCTGCTGGCCAGGTGACAGTAATGCAGTAATGACAGTAATCTTTTTTTTTTTTTTTTTTTTTGACAGGCAGAGTTAGAGAGAGAAAGAGAGACAGAGAGAGTTATAGACAGTGAGAGAGAGACAGAGAGAAAGGTCTTTCTTCCGTTGGTTCACTTGCCCAATGGCCGTCACGGCCGGCACCACACCGGTCCGAAGCCAGGAGCCAAGTGCTTCCTCCTGGTCTTCCATGTGGGTGCAGAGACCCAAGCACTTGGGCCATCCTCCACTGCACTCCCAGGCCACAGCAGAGAGCTGGACTGGAAGAGGAGCAACCGGGACAGAATCCGGCCCCCCAACCAGGACTAGAACCTGGGGTGCCCTGTACCGCAGGTGGAGGATTAGCCTAGTTAGCCAAGATGCCGGTCCCGTGACTGTAATTCTAATACACACATATGCAAAGTTTATAAGGAAAAAATTCTAAAACACACACAAAGATAATTGTGCGATTATAGAATGTAGCAAAATCATGTTTTTCTCTTCTATCCTCTTGACTAATTTCAAAAGCAATAATATAAATTTTACATACACACACATACACACACACATATATATGGAGTTTATAACATACAGAAATGTGATATCAGTATAATATGTTTCCCAAAAACAGCACAAATGAGCTGGATGAGACCAAATTTTAAAATTTAAAATTTAAAAATTAACTATATATGAATGAAATGGCCATCTTTCCATTTGATTATTGTTTATATCCCTTACCTATATTCCTAAAGTAGGATCTTTTTATGTTTTACTGAGTGAACTGTTTATTTAGTGGAGCCTTAAGCCTTTGACTATAATGTAAATTTAAAATCTGTTATCCCAAAAACAAAGAAAGAAAGAAAGTTAGAAAGGAATGAGGGAGGGATGGAGCAAGGAAGGAGGAGAAGGGAGAAAAAAATGAGAAGAAAGGGAAAGGGAGAGAGGGAGGAAGAAAAGCATCAGATATTCATAGAATTGTATCTATAAACTACATTGAATCTGTTTTAAATGTATTAATATCACATTAAAATGAAAATTGATAAGAAAAATTGGATGGTGAATCTTTTGCTTATTGATCTATGAGATCTTTATACATAAAATAGGTGAAATCTTTGTAACACTTGCAGACTTTTTGCGTTTAGTTTCAATCTCTTCAACTTAGAAGTAAAGAGATATACATAATATAAAGCTGTATTTCCACAAAAGGGCAAGGGAATAGATATCTGTAGTTATAACATTTCTACATGAACTCAGAATTAAGTTAGTATATTTTGAAAGCTTATTCAGGAAAGTGAAGAAATATAGGAAAACTTTTGGAAACGTAATTAAAAAGTAACTCAGAAAATCGATTGAATACATAATTAAATAAATACTACTACATAGGATAGAAAAGAAAACATAAAGGAGGAATAGAGAAATAAAAGACATGATACATTTATATATATATAGTAAAATGATAAACGTAACTCTAAATAATTACTGTGATACATTAAAAATAAGAACATTGATTCTGAAGAATTAAATAACCCAATCAAAAAGCAGAAATTGTCACACAAGATTAAAGAAAACCAGATGGTCAAACTGTTGTCAACAAAAGACTTGCTTTAGATTCAGCCAGAAAAGACTGAAAGGAAAAGGGTTGGAAATGGTGTATCAGGAAAACAGTATTCATGAGAAAGCTTTAATAGCTACACAAATTAAAATCAGATACAAATGAAAATTGTGATATATAAAGATGGAAATTTTATTAGAAACATTATGGAGACAAAATATTACAGAGACAAAAATTATAAATATATATGAACTTAATAAATAAGTAAAACTGACAGACATAAAGAAATAGTTCAGCTGTAATAGCTAGAATCTACTTTCCTATTTTCATAATAGAACAATTAGAAGATCAAAAGTAACTAAACCAATTGAATAACATTGTGTATCGTCTAGGCCTATTTTTTAAAAGCTTTTATTTTTATTTATTTGAAAGGCAGAGTTACAGAGAGAGAGAGGTCTTCCACCTGCTGGTTCACTCCCCAAATAGCAGCAACAGCCAGAGCAGGGCCAAGCCAAAGCCAGGAGCCAGAAACTTCATCCTGCTCTCACACATTGGTACAGGGACCCAAGCACTTAGGCCATCTTCCACTGACTTCCCAGCTATATTAGCAAGGCGCTGGATCCAAAGTAGAGCAGCCAGGACATGAACCTTGCCCATATAGAATGCTGGCACTGCAGATGGCAGCCTAACCCATTGTGCCACAGCATCAGTCCCAGCCTAATTTTTTTTAAAGATTTATTTGAAAGTCAGAGTTACTGAGAGGCAGAGACAGAGAGAGAGAGCGAGAAAGCAAGAGAGAGAGAGAGACAGAGAGAGAGATCTTCCATTCACTGGTTCATTCCCCAGGATACAATGGCCGCGCTGGGCCAAGCGGAAGTTGGGAACCAGGAGCTTCTTCCAGGTCTACCATGTGGGTGGCATGGGCCCAAGTATGTTTGCCATCTTTTGTTGCTTTTCCTAGGTCATTAGCAGGCAGCTGGATCAGAAGTGGAGTAGCCAGCACTCACGTGTGATGTAGGCATACTAAGCAGTGGCTTTACCCACTAAGCTATAACGTCTGCCACCTAATACCTTTTATATACCACCACATAAAACAGCAGAATATACATTGTTCTCAAGTACACAAATAGCAACTGCAAGGAATGAAATTAGAAATTAAAAGCCCAGAAACTTTTAGGCAACTTCCAAACATACAGAATAAAAGCACACTTTCTAAATAAACACATTTGTTAATTATTTTAAAGCAGGCTTAGATGAAATTTTTAAATCTTTTGTTTTAGTTTGTAGTGATTGATCACAGTTTCACTACACTTTTTTCATCATTTGAAATTGCTTCTAACATTAATATAAATACATCCCAACAATTTTTCTTTGCACAGTTTGAACAAGGCAAGATCAACTAAGTAAGTGCCAATTCGAGTACCATAAATTAAGACCATTTTTGGCTTCTAAATGCAAGTCTCTCAATGCCTCAATGCATATTCATTACTGTCCATTCCAAAGGAAGCAAAAGCAATTTACTAAGGTTTGAAACACGTTAATATGCTTTCAAATTTCAGCACTTGCACAGGAAAAATAATGGAGCTAAAGAAAATTGTTATTTTGATTTCAGAATGTATCACAGATGATAGTCTTCTTTTGAAACTGTACAATGACTAGAGAAGATTTTAGTAGAAGTCTATTACAATATCAGTAGGGGATAGGCCTAATATTTTATAGTTATTACTTAAGCTATAGAGAAAGAGCAAGCCGTATATGGGTCTCTATTATATTTGGAACATTCTGAAATTGGAAAAATACCTAAAATACTAATTTTCATTGAAGCTAGCTTTATTAAATCTCTGTTCACTATGACATTGAACTATAGTTTCATTTTCAGCCTAGAAAAATGATTGTCAATGTGGTGGGTGAAAGACATGTTATAATAGAAAAGTCAGTCAAGAAAATTGGGTTTTAACCTACTAAACTTTAAACCTTGCTGAGTTACTTAAATTATCTTCAACTACCTTTTAACAATAACATAAATAGGACATTTTGCAATGGGATTTTCTTAATCCCTTTTAGCATTCATAGCATGACTATCACACAGGGTTTAGTGAGTGTATTTTCTCTGGTGATGTTTTCATGAATCTGTTTAATATACAGGTAAAGGACAGAATAGCAAAAGAAACCAAACTTTTTCTTCAACCCACTAAGGTGCATTGGCTGGGGCCCTGAAAATTAGATTAATAAAAGCTTCACAAGGAAAACCATTTTCATAATGTGTGGAGTACATATTATACAGAAGGAAACTCAATTATCAGAAACTCAAACGAGCAGTTAAACCTGAACTTATGTGGGCCAGCCCTGTGGTATAGAAGGTTAAGCCTCTGCCTGCAGTGCCTGCATCCCATCCCACATGAGTGCCTGTTCCAGTCCAGGCTGCTCCTTCCCATCCAGCTCCCTGATAAAGCCCCTGGGAAAAGTGGTAGAGGATGGCCCAAGGACTTGGGCCCCTGCACCCACATGGGAGACCCAGAAAAAACTCCTGGCTCTTGGCTTTGGTGTATCTCTCACTTTGTCTCTCTGTATCTCTGTCTTTCAAATAAATAAACAAATCTTAAAAAAAGAATATCTTTGCAATGTACAATAAATTTGTAGGAAAGTAACAAAAAAAAAGAAGGGTTTTAGGATTATACGGCAGTAAATTCTAAGGCAACAAATATATGAAACAAACCAATTAATTAGGTTTATTTGTGCAGGTAAGGTCTATTTTACCACCAAATTTCCATCATTTTCATGACCGTGAAACTTTCTTAGAAGAGGGATTTTATGTCAGTCCTCATTTTTCAGAAGGTTCTGATTTTAGTCAGTGAAAAGAAGCTCTAAAAGGTGTTTTTCTACATCTGTTGAATCTCATTTGCCTGTACCTTAAAATAATCTTTAGGCCTAAGTAGCACAGCTTCAGAGGTACATTTTGATCCCCTATAGAATGTAATGTGTAACTATTTAAGAATCATAGTATCAGTTGTTGCTAAACCACTGATTCTACTATTTCCTAACTATGGAAATGTGAATATTCACACAAAACAGGCCAAACCAGCTTTCCTGAAATTGGATCTACCTCTTTAAATAGTGTAGAGAGAGGCTGGCACTGCAGCTTAGTAGGCTATGCCTCCACCTGCAGCGTCGATATCTCATAGAGGTGCAGGTTCATGTCCCAGCTAGGTCTCCCGTGTGAGTGTAGGAGCTCAAGCACTTGGGCCAGCTTCTGCTGCTTTTCCAGGCCATTAGCAGGAAGCTGGATTTGAAGTGGAGGAGCTGAGACTTGAACCAGTACTCATACAGAAAGCTTAGCATTGTAGGCGGTGGCTTAACCTGTTCCGCCACAATGCCTGCTTCATATCATGTGTCTTTAAATATCAATGCTTGCTTCATATCATGTGTCTGTTAGAAGAATTTTGATACCAGGAATTTATTTTATAAAGAAAAAAGTAATAACTAGTTGATTTTCAGAAGAGCAGATAAAAAACCTGAATTACAATTTTCAGAGGCTACAGTTTGTAACTGACAAAATAGATACATCAGTAAAAGAAAATGATAGAAATAATAAAGAACATAGATTATCTGATTTTAGGACATGCAAATGAATCAATATGTATGTGACTATGGTAGTGATACTGGTGGCTACAATCAACTTTTTAAAATAAAACAAAACTGAAGAAATGAGGATTTTACAATTAGACAAATAAGGCTCAATTTTATTCATTTTTTAACAAATATATTGCTTGTTCATAGATTACTTTTATGCAAGACATAATTTTTAAATATTGTATTTGCTTTTTCTCTATTGATTCAGTTGAGTGTATCCTTTTGTTGGAAAGAATTTAGTTTGTAAATATAATACTGATTTGAAAATGTTCTATCTAAGCCTAATCTTTTGTAAGAACTTCCCGTGAACACAGTTCCAAACGAAGCTCAGTAAATTATTTGATCTTCTTATTGGTTAATTAACTTGATTGAGTATTTGAGAATTTAGCAGATTTTCTTCTTAAAATACATATTTTAAAATGATTGTCAATTAGATGGAACATAATGAATTTCTAGAATAGAATTTCTTATATTTGATATATATATCATTTTAGAAATCATAAAACTGTCATCTTAGTAAGCTTTCTGTTGCATGTGGTTGTTAATTGTTTCAATATTCCATTACTTTATTTTGAATACTGAAACAACAAAGCTCTGAGGAACTTTTCTATATTTCCACATTTTTTAATGTTTGTGACTGTTAGAAGTTAGTACTTACTTTTTATGGATTTTCTTTTTTATAATAGCCTTTATTTACAAATTTCCTTTGTTACCATACTGAGTTGTGAAAAATCTTTCTGTTATGGTCCCACTCTCCTCTCACTTTGTTATAAGCAGATTCAGAATTTCAAGGAAGTTAGAAAAGATATTCACTGAAACAATACCAAACATTTTGATTTTTGGAAGTGTTGCAGTCACATAAAAATATTAGGAAAAATCACTCATTTATCATTTTTATGAAAATAGTCATTCAGCAAAAATTTGAAAATTTATTAATTATGATACCATTGGGATAAAAATCAAGTAATTAATCTTGTTAATCTTTTGACAGAAGCCAGAAATATTGTTTTGATTTGGAGCTGGCATATACATAGTCATTTAGGCTCATGGTTAAAACTTTAAAAGTTTTGGTTAGTTTGTGGCAGGAAATGTGAATTAGTCTTTGCTGTTGCTTTAATTTCTCAGAACAAAGCAGTATCTGTCTTTTTTTACTGTCTTCCTTGCGGATTTGTTGTTATATAAGCAGGCTCAGCTAAGACAGTTGACGAACTGTCATTTATATGAGGAAAAATAGTTTATCATTACTTACATCTCAATTAATGCTGGTTAAATTATGCTCTGATGCAACTCTTAAATTTTATCTCATGGCAGTAACTTTTAGAACATTGGCTTACCAAGTGCTTGTGCCCCTACACCTGCATGGGAGACCAGGAAGAAGCACCTGGCTCCTGGATTTGCATAGGCCCAGCACCAGCCGTAGTGGTAATTTGGGGAGTCAACCAGCGGAAGGAAGACCTGCCTCTCTCTCTCACTGTCTATAACTCTACCTGTCAAAAAAAAAAAAAAAAAAAAAACCTGGCTTAAATTGTTCTCTAAATTTTATTTTCCCCAAATGGGTTTGCAAAACTCCTGAAGAACCTCACCTGTAGTAAGGCCTCCAAAATTTAGAGATATACCTGCACCCCACTGTAAACACAGAGGAAAAACAATTCTGTACTACCACTCTATTAATCGTATAAAATTAAATATCTGTACATACATTGCTGTACTTGTATTTGACTTAATTTACTCAACAGCAGAGTGAAGATCATAATAGTGTAAATTTTACACCTATAGAACTACATGGACAATCAATGTAACCGTCTTGAGGGCTGGCATTTTGGTGCAACAACTTAAGCTGCTGCCTACAACACAGGTATTCCATATCACAGCTCCAGCTGGAGTTCTAGCTGCTCCCCTCTACTCCTAGCACAGTTACCTGCTAATGTGCCTGGGAAACAAGTCGAAGATGGCCAAGTACTTGTGTCCCTGCCAGCACATGGGAGACCTGTATGGAGTTTGAGGCTCCTGGCTGCCAGCCCACCCCAGCCATTGCAGCCATTGAGGAGTGAACCAAGATCTCTCTCTGTATCACTCCACCTTTCAAATACATGTAATAAATATCTTCAAGAATGTAAACAAGTTACCTGTAACTGTTAATCAGAAATCACTGCTTTGTCTTAACAGTTATTTTCTATGGTAATCATATTAATCGTAACATGACATTCTGCATTAAGCAATGTGATAGATGCTGAGGATATAAGATTGAGTAAAAACATCCCCTTCCCCTCTGGCACAGACTCTCAGGAGAATAAAACTCTATATTTTATGCAAAAGAGGCTTAAAAAGAAGGTTGAAAGAACATGAATAAGGAGCAGTTTATTGCACCTGATCGAAGTAGGCATAGATTTAGAAAGAAAGTTGTATTTGATGTGTGATTCAAAAGCACGCAACACAAAAGAACAATTAGGAGCAAAGGCCTAATTAGAACATTAGAAAATGTCCTGGAATGTTGAGAAACATACGATTCAGAAAATAAATCTAATGGAGTTGAATCTGAAGAGTTTGCTTTTCTTTTTTTTTTTTTTTTTTTTTTTTTTTTTTTTTTTTTTTTTTGAACAAGCAGAGTGGACAGTGAAAGAGAGAAGAGAGAAAGGTCTTCCTTTTCCATTGGTTCACCCCCCAACGGCTGCTGCGGCCAGTGCACCGCACTGATCCAAAGCCAGGAGTCAGGTGCTTCTCCTGGTCTCCCATGCGGGTGCAAGGCCCAAGCACTTGGGCCATCCTCCACTGCCTTCCCGGGCCACAGCAGAGAGCTGGACAGGAAGAGGAGCGACCGGGACAGAATCCGGTGCCCTGACCAGGACTAGAACCCTGTGTGCTGGCACCTCAGGTAGAGGATTAACCTATTGAGCCACAGTGCCGGCCTGGAGTTGAATCCGAAGAGTTTGACTGATTTACAATTAGACGTTCAAGAAATGATGAGCTATCAAAAGTTTCTTAAATAGGGGCTGCTACTGTGGCATAGCAGGTAAAGCTGCTGCTTGCAATGCTGGTATCACTTATGGGCACCAGTTTGAGTCCCGGCTGCTCCACTTCCAACCCAGTTGTCTGCGATTGGCCTGAGAAAAGCAGCATAGAACAGATCAAGTGTTGGCGGGTGTTGTGGCTCACTTGGCTAATCCTCCGCCTGCGGTGCTAGCACCCCAGGTTCTAGTCCTGATTGGGACACCAGGTACTAGTCCCGGTTGCCCCTCTTCCAGTCCAGCTCTCTGCTGTGGCCTGGGAGGGCAGAGGAGGATGACCCAAGTGCTTGGGTCCCTGCACCCGCATGGGAGACCAGCTCCCGGCTTCGCATCAGTGCAGTGCCAGCAGAGGAGGACATTAGGGGAGTGAACCAATGGAAGGAAGACCTTTCTCTCTGTCTCTCTCTCACTGTCTATAACTCTGTCTCTGTCTCACTGTTTAACTCTGCCTGGAAAAAGAAAGAAAGAAAGAAAAGAAAGAAAGAAAGAAAGAAAGAAAGAAAGAAAGAAAGAAAGAAAGAAGGAAGGAAGGAAGGAAGGAAGGAAGGAAGGAAGGAAGGAAGGAAGGAAGGAAAGAAAGAAAGAAAGAAAGAAAGAAAGAAAGAAAGAAAGAAAGAAGGAAAGAAAGAATCAAGTTTTGGGCTCTGCCACCCATGCAGAAGGTCTGGAAGAAATTCCCAGTAGCTGGCTCTCCCAGGACTGATGCTAGCCATTGGAAACATCTTGAGGGCGAACCAGCAGATAGAAGATCTGTCCCTCCCTCTCCCTCTGTAACTCTGACTTTCAAAATCAATCCTTAAAAAAAAAAAAATCTTCCTTAAATAATAAAGAAACACCTTATCATTATTAACTATGTCACTTACTAGAGTTTGTATACATACATTTTGATCATGTTTATGTCTTACTATTTGTGGTATTTTATTTGTGGTATATATTTACTGGTACATTTTTGATATTTGTGGTATGTTTAATATATATTTGGGGGGGAGATCTTCCATGTGACGGGTCAACCCCAATAGCCACAATGGTTGGGGTGGGCCAGGAGGAAACCAGGAGCCATGTGCCTCATCTGGGTCTCCTATGTGGAAGGCAGGGGCTCAAGCTCCTGGGCAACCTTCCACTGTTTCTCCCAGAACATTAGCAGGGAGATGGATTGGAAGTGGAGCAGCTGGGACTTGAACCAGTGCCCATATGGGATGCCGGCATCACAGGTTGTAGTTTAACCTGCTGTATTAAGCATATTATCTTTAATAATACCATTCTTCATCTCTTTAAAAAGGAAAAAGAAAAGACATTCATCCAGAATTTATTTTTCAGCTATTTTTTGCGACTCTCAAGTCTGTAAAAAAAAGTGAAAGAACTTCAAAAAGGTGGATAATATTTAAGGTTTTATTCATATTATTACTTAATTGTGTGGGCCTATGTGGTAACTGCATATTTTCTTAATTTTCATATAGTATTTTTATTTTAAGATCAGAAACTAGTTTTGCTTCACTAAGTATTGTCAAATAATTTAAAATATATCATTAATTTTATTTTTCTCAGTTCACAAAAATATCTTATAAAACACTCTAAGTTATGAATAGACTATGTACATTATGTGCAATGCCAAATTTTAATTAAATTTACAATTTCAATAGTAAACTTCTTTTCTAATCAATGATATTTTTGACCTGTTCATGTCCCGTATATCTCCATAATTTATTCCAATTTATCATGAATTTGCCTCTAGCACTATTTTCATATTTTTCTGCTGCTATTTCACTACCTTATTTTCATTCTCATATCCCTTAGGCTCACGGTGCATCATTTGTGATTTACACCCTCTTCCCTCCTACAAACACATATTTCAGTTCAAGTTTCTACTTTTTCATTTTATTTTAAACTTATGTGGTGATATTCATACAAATTTAGTTATGGCTTTCATTTCTGTTCTTACACAGATACAACCCAAATGTACCTGCAAGACTTGTTGATTTAGTGACAGCCTTTTACAGTTCTATATGGTTTAGAGACTTACTCACTATCCCATTGGCAAAAACAAACAAAAATGTAATGGCTGTTAACTCTAGGCATAATACTATATAGAACAGAAACCTTAAAAATATATTACACAAAATAGTATGTAAATAAACTATTATGTTAGATTGTTAAGAATTATTCTATTTTATATTAAAATAATTCTTAAAAATGCTAAAACATTTTAGCAGTAAATATTAAATATTCTGATCTCCTGTCCTTAATATTTTGACACTCACGAATACATAATTAGATAAACAAATCATAAATTTCTGCTATTTATAATGCTAAATTTCACCATAATACTATTGCCTTTACTAGTTCCAATACTAAAAACTTAACATATCATTTAAATTTCTAGATAACTTTCCTTTATATTTCAGTATTTCTATATTTGTTGATACCATTTTCTTTTTACATGTTTTTCACACTGGAGATTTATTTTGAAAAATAATAGGGAAATAGGTTTAGGAGATGCTATTATTCAGGACTTAAAACAGGAACATCATTTTTATACTAAGCCTTATTTTTTCTTTCCATCATTCCAAAATTTTAGGATTTTCCAGTGTACACTATTCATAGAAAAATTTTTAATGATTAATAGTTCTATTAATACTTTATTAGACTAGATACTGAAAGGTAAGGTCATGGTGGTAATAGCTCCCTGATCTCTATTTATAATTGATAATTTATGTCTACACTTAAAATTTAAAAATACCTATGTAAAAGTCTTTCTTATGGAGAGTAAACTTATAAATTGAATAAAGTGAATGAAAACAACATGATTACAATTCAATTAGATTTTTCTAATAGCCATTAAATTGTGGAATTCAAGTGTTGATCATATTCATCACTTAGTAATAATTGTAAGTACAGAAGGAAATAAGAGTATAATTATCTACTTAAAATGTGTTCTCTGCATTTCTTAAAATGTTCATGGATGTTTTCTACTAAATATTTTCTACTAAATATCAGTTTTCAAATGCTATAAATATTAAAACAAAAGAAGACAGAAAAAAACACTCTGTTGTTCCTTAGTGGTATTCTATACCAATACAATAAGATCTCCATTATAAAACCTACTTTATGAAGATTAAATGCTTTTACAATTCAAACATGATAAAATTGGCTTAAAGCAAAATCAAACACTAGTTTGCTGGTTCAGGATTTGAATAGTGGAATGAGAAATCTCTCTTATATTGCTATTGTGCACTGGTCAGCTAAGAAGTAATTGCTTTTTATAAGGCAAATTTGCTTTTACTTTTCCAAGGTAATGAAATGAACCTGAAACATTTCCTTTGAAATCAAAGTCACTATCCCAGAAATGTCACCAGACAAATTCCATCATATAGTTTCAGCAAACACATAATGAGAAAGTTGAACCTGGAGTTGATTGACAGAATTCTATTAGAAAGCCTTCTCACACATTCATCCATAATTATCTGTGTTGTAAATCAATACTGATTTGATTTCTTTGTATTTGTGTGCTGGTAACACAGAAGGAAAACCAAATAATATACATTTCTGAGAGAAATAGTTAATGCAGAAATGTAGCAATGTGTTAAGATAACCAGGAATAGATTCCTGACCCATATGTGATATAGCACGTAATGGAAAATGAACCCACGTGACAGTTGGTTAAAAAAATGTAAAAAAAAAAAAAAAAGTCAATTTTTTTAGCACTACCAATTTATACATATAAATGCTAAAAATAGAAGTTTCTTTCAAAACAAAAGATGGCAGCTCACAGTCATTTTGTTCTTAGCTTGTTACAAGCAAACCATAAAATCTAAAATACTCACCTGTAGTCTCAATGTGCTGAGCCTGAGTGTGTGAACTGTAGTACACAGAGGCATTTGGTGGGGATAGGATGGCACGTAATATGAAAGTAGTCATACTAGAATAATAAGTAGGATTAAATATTTCTAGAGTAAATAAAAGATCCAGCTAAATGTTAAATTTTAGATACTTCTTATTTAAATATGCTCATGAAATGGTATCTAGGCACCTATTATTTTAGTTGTTTTTCTAAAAAGCATATATATATATATATATTTCATGACAATTGAATCACAGAGTTTTCAAAATACAAACACCATGAGATGCTTCAATTAAAACAGCTTTACAGCATGTGATTTTGAAATAACTCTTTACCTGAGAACAAGTTACAACAATTAATTTTATAGGCTACCAAGCATTTTCTGGTGGTACTTTTCATTGCATTAGTCTTGGTGAACTGTTTTATAAAAGTAAGACCATGGTACTAAAAGAATCTGTGACTAGAATACAATAAATCAGTATAATTGAAAAAATAGTACAAAAAGACATGACATCAGACAGTGAGAATTGTTTTTAGCTAATGTCGTCATTTCTCCCGTCTCATTTGAAATCTTTATTGAATTCTCCATTACCTAACATCACACAAAACTAAAGTCACATGCTAATGTAGACATCTCTGGGATACTCATTTGGCTACCTGACTCCCAGTCCTGTAAATGACATATTCTTCTGTTTGACCCCAGAACTCCCTCCATTGGTATTTTAAAAATTCTACTTTATTGTCTTGATACACACCTTGAAATATAAATCATTTCCAATGTTTCCTTCCCTCTTATAACTGAGAAAATCACATTTCTCTTTCATTCTCCCAAATATGATGTTTATTTGCTATAAATACTTGGTATGAGCAATCATTCATTAAATTCTACATGTACAGCAGTGGTAAAAATAAAGCATCCATGTGAAAAATCATGTCCCATGGGTAACTGTTCACCGTGGAAACTTTTGCAAAATGCATTGTATCTAATTCTCTCTTACTTTCTAACACCAGCATCTGCTACAGGTGTACCTACATGGAATAGGTGCCAGTATGAGAAAAAGCTGTGTTAGAAAAGCTGACATAACGAATGTGGAATATAACACTAACTGTGTGATGTTATACAGATCCTAATCATATTTAACTTGTGTTTTATATACAATTTAAAATGTGGGTTATTTATTTGAGAGGCAGAGAGGACAGATATAGAAAGAGAGCTTCCATTTGCCAGTTTCACTTCCCAAATCCCTGCACCCCTGGGCCTGGGCTGAGGTCTCACCCAAGATCTCCAAGGGAAGTGACAGGTATTCAGTTACTTGAGCGATCATCACCCCTGCCTCCCCAAGGTCTACATTAAAAGGAAACTGGAGTAAGGGACTGGAGCTAAGAATCCAACCCAAGTATTCAGATATGGGACAAAGATATATTACACACTAGTTTAAATGTCCATTCCTCTAGTTATATTAAAAATAAGATAATCAGATTAGTGGTAGCCTCAGATTTTTTTAATAATCTAAATTGCCGTTAGGGTAATTTGATGAGTATTGCGATTTGATGTGTCTAATGACTTTTCTACATTTTGTTTCAAAGTAAATGATTTTGTTTTCTTGCATTTGCTTATTGGCTGCAAGTTGATATTGGAAAAATAATAGATATAATTGGAAGAGTCTCAGGCTAAGCAAACATAATAAAATCAAATTAGCTATTGCATTGTCTGTACATGACCTGTACAGAAATTTTAAGGAGCTGACTTCAACAGAACTTTTCAGACAGAATGAGATAATCAAGTTTAGCTCTCAAATTTAATGAATATATTCATTGTTAAGTAATTTACATTTTTATATGAAATTACATAAAATACCATTTGCCACAGACCTTAAAGTATTTGAAAGTGTAAAGTGTTTGATCTTAAATATAATATGAGATTTCATAGATTTGAAGTATTAAATAATAGGTTATTAAATAAAATTATATGCTCTTCTTTGAGAAACAAATTGGAAGGCTATCTCTAGACAGACTTTTTTTTTTTTAGGTCAATGGCATTATTCAGCTGCTTGATTTCCATTAACAAAAGGATACTAGCCCAGCATGTCTAATGTTTTCTTCAAAAGGTCATTTTGTGTTGAATATGCTTAAGTGAATTGCTGAAAGGAATAACCCTGTTTAAAACACTTGAATTTCAATTTTATTTTCAAATGAGATCAGTCAGTGATATTATCCAATGTGTTGTTTTTAACTTTGCTCTAACAAGATGTTTTTCAAAAGACAAAAATGGTTATACTACCTGCGTAGAAGAAAGCTAAAGTAAAAGTCAGTGTTTCTAATTGCAATCCCCAATCCATTGCACCATACTTTCAATGTATTAAGAGGCTCTGTGAAGATCAATTAACGGCTATGCTGTCCTCCTGAGATAGATGGGGCTGGAGTGACTGAGAAAGAAAAGAAAATGTTAGCCTAAAAGACATTCTTGAGAGAAAAATTCAATTTCTATAATCCAGAAGCACTTATTCATCACCTTCCTTGGGTTCCCTCTCTGTAGTACATTTCTCTCTCTCTCTCTGCTTTTATGTCTGTAAATCAGGACCCTAAAGACTATTACTTAAGAAAATTAAAAAGGTATTTTAAAACATGGATTTTAGTCTCAATTGATTTTGATACTCATATAGCTTTTAAAAAATGTGTATGTTAACCATTTACAAAGAGAATAAAATAATAATTCATTTTAAATATAGAAAACAACTGGGCACATGCAGTGGCCCAGCAGGTTGGGCCACAGCTTGCAACAACCAAATCCCTTATTATATTGCTGATTTGAGGCCTGACTACTCCACTTCCTATCTAGCTCTCTACTAATTCATCTGTGAGGCGGTGGATAATGGCCCAAATGCTTGGTTCCTACCATTCGTGTGGGAGATTCAGATGGAGTTCCTGGCTCCTGGTTTCTGTCTTTCTCAACCCTGGCTGTTGAGGACATATAGGGAATGAACCATAGGATGAAAAATATCTTTTTTTTCTGTACTTCCTCTCTCTTTTTCACTCTGATGTTAAAATAAATAAATAAATCATTTTTAAAAAAGAAAAAATCAGTAACTACATCTTACAAATAGCTTCATATATTTTAAAAGATTTATTCATATTATTTAAAAGAGAGTTACAAAGAGATGGAGGGAGGGAAGGATGGAGAGAGGGAGAGAGAGAGAGAGAGAGTTATCTTCTATGCATAGGTTCATTCCCTAAATGACCTCAGTGACCTGAGCTGGGCCAGACATGTGCCAGACCGAAACCAGCAGCCAGCAGCCAGCAGCCAGGAGCTTCTTCCAGGTTTCCCACATCTTCCACGTGGGTTCCAGGGCCCAAAAACTTGGATCATTTTCTGCTCCTTTCCCAGGTACATCACAGGGAGGTGGATAGGAAATGGAGCAACCAGGACTTGAACCAGTGTCCTTGTGGATGCTGGCAATGCAGGCAGCGGTTCAACCTGCTGTGCCACAGCTCTGACCCTGAGAGCTGTATTTTAAAGCCTATTCAAAAGACAGGCGAAAGAGTTACTGATATACATTTCAACAGTTATTTTTTTATTTATTTATTCATTTATTTAATTGAAAGGCAGAATGACAGAGAGAGGGAGAGACAGAGAGAACAAGACCTTGCATCCACTGGTTCCCTCTGAAAATGATTGCAAGTGTCAGAACTGGTACAGGCTGAAGCCAGGAGCCCAGAAATCTATTCTGTTCTACTATATGAGTTGGGGCCCAATCACTTGCGCCAACATTGACTACTTCCCTAGGTGCATTAGCAGGGAGCTGAAACGGAAGTGCAGCATCTAAGACTGGAAATGGCACTCCGATATTAGATGCCAGCCTTGCAGACACAGGCTGAATGTGCTGTGCTACAGCAAAGGCCTCGCTTACTTGTATATTTGTAAACACCACAGATACTGCAGGCTTATTTGTAGAGCTGTACTCAGCTTTATAATTAATCTATTTATTTGAACTAAAGCTTAGGAAATAAAATATGTAGTACATTTCAAAACTCTGTTAAATTTTTAATTATGATTTTCTTTGATAACACCGATTAAAATTGTGATAAATACATTTTTAAGAGATGATCTAAGATTTTGTTTCAAAAGTGTACGGATTTTCTGTGATTCCAACATGAAAGATTTTGTCCTCTGGCACTTTATTTACCAGGTTGTAACTTACATTACTTGCATTTAGTTTCAACACAATATGTTTTGCAAAAATAATCTGAAATTTAAAGTAAGAATTCAGATATTCCTCAACTTAGAGTGGGGCTATGTCTCAAAAAAACCCATCATGAATTGAAAAAAATCCTAAGTAAAATATGAATTTTGTGAAATATGAACCTACTGAACACCATAGCTTAGAAATATGCACTAGTGTGTGGCTTTTTTACCCAAACCACTGTTTGACTGAGTGGGAGCTGCAATAGAGAATACTACTGCATGCCACTTGTCTAAGTTTAAATTACACATTCTAGAGTATCATTTCTGCTGATTGTGTAGCACTTTCTCACCTTCCACAGTCGCAAAATCAAAAGCTGAATAATGGTTGAGAACAGCCTGTGTGTCCAAGAGAGGGGGCAAAACAATGCAGGTAGATAAATGATTAATGTAGTATTTTTGCTAGTTATTTTTAAAGTCTACCAAGAGCCACTCTAAATTAGATAAAATGGTTTTTATAATAGAAAATAACAATTCTTTGTATTTTAGTATTGGTTTAAAAAACTGACTCTAATCAAGCTTTTATTTTTTCACTTTGTTCTCATTTTTTAAGAACAAGTCTATTAAACAAAAACATATTGGTATGCAAAGCCTTTAACTGAACTTACTGAAATTATAGATTGTAGAGGCAGATCAAAGGGAGAGAAGGGAGCAATCTATATGTGAATTACTGATTTCCCCTATCCAGCCTGAGGAGACAAGAACAAAGTTCTCTTTCTGAATGACTTCCTGGTTTTTTTGTTGTTGTTGTTGTCGTTGTTTTGTTTTGTTTTGCCAGCACTAATGCACTCCTGAATATTCTGCCATCCTTGTCTGCCACGGGAAAGGGAAGCTAACAGCAGACCTGCATTCCGGGGCCACATGAGCGCGAAATACTGGCAACCACTCGGTCAGCAGGTTTACAAAAGCTGAAGGGGAGCAGTACTCAAGGGATATCATGACAAAGCATAACATGGAGGCTTAATATCAAAGAAATTTATTATTTCACGTTCTGAAGGCTTCAAGTCAGAAATCCAGGTGTTGGCTGAGTTGCTTACTAATTGGAGGCTCAGAAGACCGTCTGTTTCATGTTATTTTCCTGGGTTCTGGTGCTAGAAAAATTTGGCTTTCTTTGGATTGTGACAGAACATACGTATCTCTATTTTCACATGTGATCTCTTGTGAGTCTGTCTTTGTGCATAAATTCCCTGCCTTTTATGACACCAGTTTTGCATTAGGGCCTGTTCTAACCCAGTATGACTTCATTACCTCGATTGTGGCTGCAGAAGCTATTTCTAAAATAGGTCACATTCACAGGTCTAACATTCAAGACTTCAGCACATCTTGGTGTTGAAGGAGACAGGAGTACAATTCAACCTGCAACTTGCAAGTCAGCAAGGAGAAGATATCCGAACATGAATCACAAGGAAGATCTCTATGTTCATCAGCGAGACTGCAGCATGGGAAAGAAAAAGGCTTTCAGGGACAAGGAATGTTTTCAGAGGAGGAATGCTGCTTAGAAAACACAAGCTGGGGCCCGCGCCATGGCTCACTTGGTTAATACTCCACCTGCGGCGCTGGAACCCGGGGTTCTAGACCCTGTTGGGGCACCCGATTCTGTCCCGGTTGTTCCTCTTCCAATCCAGCTCTCTGCTGTGGCCCAGGAAGGCATGGAGGATGGCCCAAGTGCTTGGGCTCTGCACCCACATGGGAGACCAAGAGGAAGCACCTGGCTCCTGGCTTCGGATCAGCGCAGCTCCAGCCATAGCAGCCATTTGGGGGGTGAACCAGCAGAAGGAAAACCTTTCTCTCTATCTCTGTCACTGTCTAACTCTGCCTGTCAAAAACAAACAAACAAACAAAACTGAAAACACAAGCTGAAGAAAGCAAAAGGTAGGTCCAGTCAGGAAATACACAGTGCTGATAATAGAGCATTAGTTAAAAAAAAAAATTATTATTTAAGATAGTAGCTTTGAGATTAATGTGAATTTTTTATTGTGAAACATTTTAAATTGTGGCAAAAACTAATTTTAGAAAGTTATGAAGATCATGGTCATCACTGGATAAAGAAAGATCACGTAATAATAAACACTCAACCATCACAACATTTCCTATATTACAAACATATACTCTTTGATACTCAATGAACAGCAAATTTATAACATTATTTTTTATATAGAGATTAGTATGTTAAGTTGAATCTTCGTCTACAATAGTAGGTCAAATTTCCTTTTAATTTTGGTTGATTTTGAAATATCAGCATCACACGGCACAGCAGCTCAACAGGCTAATCCTCCGCCTAGTGGTGCCAGCACACCGGGTTCTAGTCCCGGTCGGGGCGCCGGATTCTGTCCCGGTTGCCCCTCTTCCAGACCAGCTCTCTGCTGTGGCCAGAGAGTGCAGTGGAGGATGGCCCAAGTGCTTGGGCCCTGCACTCCATGGGAGACCAGGAAAAACACCTGGCTCCTGCCTTTGGATCAGCGCGGTGCGCCTACTGCGGTGCGCCGGCCGCGGCAGCCATTGGGGGGTGAACCAACGGCAAAGGAAGACCTTTCTCTCTCTCTCTCACTGTCCACTCTGCCTGTCAAAAAAAAAAAAAAAAAAAAAAAAAAGAAAGAAAAAAAGAAATATCAGCATCACCACACACTATCATCTTATAGGTATTCATGTTCTGGCCAACTCTGGGAAAAGTTTGTTTCATACATTACCTGTAAAACTTCATGGTATTCCCAAGTGCAATTAATTTTCAAAATACTTTCATAGTGTGCTAATCTCAATCATGTTGTTTAGTGTCCATATGCCAAACTTCTGGAGACTTCTAACAGTGAATATTAAGATTATTTCTGGAAGCTTCTCTCATATTAGATGGCTGGTAATAATTTATGCACCAACTTGACAGAAAGCCACTAAATATAATTAACTATGTCTAAATTGAATGCATCATTTGATATTTACACAAAATCTCTAATTTTCCTGCAGCCCGACCACATGTCATGAAAGAAAAGTCAGGGAAAAAAAAGCAAGCGACCTTAACCATTGCAGGTAAACTATTTTACTTTTGCAATAAAAAAAAAAAAAAAGACTGTTCATGTGAAAATATTCTCAGAGCATTCTGAAAACTTCAGAAGTGGTTCACACAGGGGCCAGGGGCCCAGAGACAGGTCTCATCAGCTCCAGGATAAATTTGCCTTTGCCAATACCTTATTTTCAAAATATAAAATATGATACATGACATACTTGAGAACACTGTTAGACTAAGGCTATGAGGGATTTTTTTCAAAGTATAAGCAATTTCAAGCTGAACTATTTAGATTCAGATAGGACTAAGGTTTAAACAAAAAGGAAAATTTAATGTATTTCCTACTCCAGGAAAGGATTCAGAAAGGTCAGCTTTATACATTTAATAGTGCATCTCTTCTACAAATAAAACAAATAATCATTAACAAAAACATCATTAAAAAAGTTAACCTGTTAGCTTTGAAATAATAATGAAAGGGAACTAGCTAAATGATATCATTAAAATGTATAACAATCAATCCACAGAAGAATGTAAAATAAGGGAGTGTCAAGAATAATATGGAGAAGACACTGTGGTGGGTTAAGCCACCACCTGGGATGCTACATCCCATATCATTTAATATTTTACCAATTTTATGATTACCCTATTGACAAAGCATAGGAGAAGGATGATAGTGCTATGATTTGAATATATAAATTTTACGTGTTGGACACTTACTTCCCAAACATATTAATGTTATTTGCTTTGTTTAAAAGAATAAAGGATAGTACTTTAAAACATAAATTTAATTAACTTATTTGAGAGGATAGGCAGAGGCTGAGAAAGAAGAGATAAAGAAGTATCACATCAGTAGGTTGATTCCCCCAAAATGCTTACCCAGCCAGGATTGGGCCAGACTGAAGCTGAAATCCAGGAACTTAATCTAAGTCTCCTCTGTGGGTGACAAGGACTCTACTACTTGAGTCATTAACTGCTGTCTCCCCCAGTGTACATTAGCAAGAAGTTGGAATTGAAAGCAAATCTGCTACTCTGACATGGGGTGTCTTAACCAATAATTCAAATGCTCATTCTTTTTAATGTAATTGGAGAAGTGGAACCTGTAAGAAATGATTGACAGAGTTATCAAGAATGGAGTAATCTCTTCATGCATTAATGGATTAATGAGCTATCACAGGAGTGGCTTTGTTATTCAAGCAAACTCTCCTTGGCTTGCTTGCTCAGTCTTACAACGTGATACCCTGAGCCGGTAAAGACTGCTGAGCCTTAAGCAGGAATCCCTACCAGCAACAAGGGCCTGAGCAGGTAGGGCTCCCCAGCCTTGAAGGTCTCAGGTTTCAGAGCTGTAAGAAATCAATTTCTTTCCTCTATAAGCTTCCCAGTGTAAGTATTCTGTTTTAACAGTAGTAAACACAATAAAGAGTAAGAAAGTTAATTATAGAGTTAATTATTTGGATTTTAATACCTTAAAGATATGTAGAAAAGAAATACAGAGGATGATAATACTTTTCACCATAAAAGTAGATAAAATTTGATAACACTAATAGGTGATAAAACTGTCAGCATAAAATTTTAAGTATTATTAGCAAAGTGAAGAAATTTATAAAAACCTTGACTTGTGTCCATTTTGTGATGGAGTAGGTTAAGCCTCTGCTTGCAGCACTGGCATCCCGATGGGCACCTGTTCATGTCCCAGCTGCTCCACTTCCAATCCCACTCCCTGCTAATGGGCTGGGAAAGAAAAGGAGGGTGGCCCAAGTCCTTGGGTCCTTGCACCCATGTAGGAAACCCATAAGAAGTTCTTGGCTCTTGGTTTCAGTCTGGCACATCCCCAGCCATTGTGGCCATTTGCCAACAAATGGAATATCATTCTCTGTCTGTCTCTCCCTCTCTCTGTCTGTAACTGCCTTTCAAAGAAATAAAATAAATCTTTAAAATAAATAAATTCATGTCAGGTTTTTTACAATGGAACAAAACTGATTAATTAACTTAAAAATACAGCTAAATCAGGTGTAAGTGTATGTTAGGAATGTAGTGTAAAAGGACAGAACTTGAGGCTCTTTTTGTGGTACAGGGGAGTAAAGCTGCTGCCTGAGATGCCTGCATCCCATATGGACTCTGGTTCAATTTCCAGCTGCTCCACTTCCCATACAGCTCCCTGCGAACGGCCTGGGAAACCAGTAGAAGATGCCTCAAGTATTTGGGTCCCTGCACCCATATGGGAGGCCTGGATGAAGATCCTGACCCAGCCTTGACTGTCATGTCCATTTAGGGAGTCAACCAAAGGATGAAAGATCTCTGTATCTGTCTCTCTCTCTCTCTCTCTCTCCCCTTCTTTTTCTGTCCATAACTCTGCCTTTCAAATAAATATTGTTGTTGTTTTAATAAAAGAAACTTACTTTAAACAAAAAAAAGACATAACTTACATTTCTTTGGCCCTCATTTTTGAGATTCTCCATATTGTTCCATGCAAATTAGATTTAGAATACAATAAACAAAGTTAATGCAGACTGATCGATGTTTCAAAGGAAGATAAACTCATACATGTGCTTTTGGTGGAGATGGTCTTGACATGGTGGGGATTCAGGCACTGACGTCAAATCTAATGTTTACGTTAAGACTTATAGGAAGGATTTTCTGTTTGCTGGTGCTTTGTAATTTTGATTAATGCTCATGACTTAGGAATGCTTAGAAACTTATGTAATCCTTATGATTAAATATTAAATTACTTAGAAAGTTTTCCAGAAAAACTCACATTCTTGAGATATGTATAGTTTGTATATTGCCGTTTATGTTAAAATAGTCCCATGTTTTACAACATTAAAATCTTTCATAATTTTAATAATGTTTCAACAGAATTAGAAGCAACTGTGGGTAAAGACGACTTGAAATAACATCACTTAAATATGGATAAAATTTATTTCTCTGTATTACAAAGTCCAGTTGAGGTTTTCATTGATAGTAATGGAGGTGTACCTTGTTAGGAATCTTTTGCTTTATTGTGCTGGGTAGATAGCATGTTCATTACAAATTGAGGCTCTGTGGCTACTCTGCATAGTGCCAGTCTAACAGCACCATTTTTTCCAATAGCAGATTTACACCTTGTGTCTCTGTGTCACATTTTGTTAATCTTCACAATATTAAAGTTTTTTCAATATTCAATAATATTTTTCAATATGATGTATTCATATTGAAGATAAAAAAAAAAAAACCTAAATGAAAGATTTCCACGAGTGAGATCCCAGTGGAAAGAACGGGTCATCAAAGAAGGAGGTACCTTTCTCTGAAGGGAGGAGAGAACTTC
The DNA here is from genome assembly GCF_964237555.1 of Oryctolagus cuniculus. Classification (NCBI taxonomy): domain Eukaryota; kingdom Metazoa; phylum Chordata; class Mammalia; order Lagomorpha; family Leporidae; genus Oryctolagus; species Oryctolagus cuniculus. The sequence goes on from NC_091438.1 coordinate 65,306,923, forward strand.
CACTTTGACCGTGGCCTTGTCTAAATATGATCAGAGTCAGTGAACTCAGGGGGCTTCCATAGCCTTGGCAGCTCATGACAAGAGCCTAGGGTGATTACTGAGGCCATAAACAAGAGTGTCAATTTGTTAAGTCAACAACAGGAATCACTGTGCACTTACTCCTCATGTAGGATCTTTGTCCTTAGTGTGCTGTACATTGAGATTTAATGCTATAACTAGTACTCAAACAGTATATTTCACTTTGTGTTTCTGTGTGGGAGCAAACTGTTGAAATCTTTACTTAATGTATACTAAACTGATCTTCTGTATATTAAGAGAATCAAAAATGAATCTTGATGTGAATGGAAGGGGAGAGGGAGTGGGAAAGGGAAGGGTTGCGGGTGGGAGGGACGGTATGGGGGGGAAGCCATTGTAATCCATAAGCTGTACTTTGGAAATTTATATTCATTAAATAAAAGTTAAAAAAAAAAGACATGTTGAATTCTTTGTCAAGGGCTTGTGATTCAAAGTGGAAGCCAATGCTCGTTTAGCATTCTATGTTTATGATTATGGAGAAAGGGTACAATATCAACACTTACATGAGTTTGGAGAAAGTTGAATCCAACAGTCATGGATAATTTTGAAGGTTTTGATTCTTCAGTGGAGAGCATATCACATAAATAGAAATAGCAAGGAAACTAGAATTAGAAGGGGTGCCTAGAGATGTGACTGAATTACTGTAATCTGATACAATTTCAGTGAGTGAAGTGTTACTCCTTAGAGATGAGAAAAGCAAATAGTTTCTTGAGAAAGAATCTACTTTCAGTGAAGATGATGTGAACATGAGTGAAATAAGAGCAAAATATAAGATTATATAAAGTCAGTAATTAAAGAAGCAGCAGGGTTGGAGAATGTTAACTCCAAACCTAAAAGAAGTTCTACTGTGGGAAAAACATTATCGATATCACATATTACAGAGAATGCTTTCATGAGTGGAAGAGTCAGGTCATGTGATGAATTTAATTGTTTTCTTTGGAGAAATTGCTAGAACTGTCTCAACCTCCAGAAACCACAATCCTGATCAGTCAGTAACAGCCAACATTGAGGTAAGAGTCTCCAAAGAAAAAGATTAAGAAATGATGATGGGACAGCTCATAATACATTAATGCATCACTAATATATTTGAAGTGATATAAAACATTTTATAATTAAGGTAGAAATTGATTTTTTGGGCTTAGTGGTATTGCATACTTAATAGACCATTGTATATTGTATATGCATAAGAAATAAAAAAAGTCACTGTATTAGAGTGATCATGAAGTGAACCCAAAGCAATTTCAAGGCTTTTTTTTTTTTTCAAAAAATTATCAAGCTGGATTAAAATAAAACAAAAATGTGTTGAAGGCATTAATGATTTTTTTGCATCCAGAATTTATTTTTATTTATTTATGTAATTGAAAGAGACATAGAGACAGACAGATCTCTCCCATCCAGTGTTTTACTCCCCAAATTCCTACAACATCTAAAGCTGAACTAGACTGAAATTAGGAGTCCAGAATTCAATTCAGATCTCCCATATGGGTTGGAGAGACCCAACTACTTGAGCCATCACTTGCTTCCTCCCAAGGTACACATTTGCAGGAGGCTTGAATTGAGAGCAGAGCCAGGATTTAAACACAGGTACTTTGGTATGAAAAATGCCAGAAGCATTTTTATCAATATGCCAAATATGCACCCCATCTAGAATTTAACAAGCGAAATCTCACAGAAAAAGGGTAACACTGAAGCCAGTTTTTTTCTTCTGAGACATTTGCAATTTGAGTTCCTGAATCATGGATTCCAAACAGGAAGCAATAGATCAGTTTGAGGCAGTGTCACTGGGAAAGAGAAATATTGGGGTTCTTAAAAAAAAAAAAAAAACCTTGTGGTTTGGGGCCTATGCGAAGGCTTGGTAGGTTAAGCCTCCACCTATTTCGCAGCATCCTATATGGGTGCCAGTTCCTGCCCCATCTGTTCCAGTTCCAATCCAGCTCTCAGCTATGGCCTGGGAAAGCAGTAGAAGATGGACCAAGTTCTTGGGCCCTTGCACCCACATGGGAGACCAAGAAGAAGCTCCTGACTCCTAGCTTCAGACCAGCCCAGCTCTAGCCATTGTAGCCATTTGGGAAGTAAACCAACAAATGTAAGACTTTTCTCTCTGCCTTTCCTTCTCTCTGTCTATAACTTTGCTTCTAAATAAAATAAATAAAATCTTACCAAAAATACTTGTGGATTTCCCAGTTATCTTTTTGTTATTGATTTTTCACTGTGAAAAGAGAATACACTCTCTGCGCTTTAAATCTTGTCGTAATAGCTGAGGTTTGCTTTATGAAAAATAAAATTATACAAGAATATAATTGCTCCAATGCTCTTGATAAATGAATATTCTGCTCATGCATCTCAATCATGTGAAATATTTTAATTGTGTTCTTCACATCTTTATATGCATTCAGATTTTCTTCCTTTTTAAACAATTATTACTAGACATAATTCAATGTTTGGGGCAACGGTTGTAGTTTTATGTAAATTTACTCTCAGCTCTGTCACTTTTTTGTTTTGTATATACTGAAACTGTCACATATTCCTGTTGCATTGGCTTACCATTGTACTTTTAAAATTCTCCATATTTTTCCCGAAAGTGATACTTACCTAGAAATCTATGTCGTCTAATATACTATAGTTACGCCATCTCTTTAAACAAAAAAACATAAATTTGCACTTTATTTGAAAGGCTCATAGGCAGAAAGGCAGAAAGGGGGTGGGGAGAGAGAAAAAGAAAGAAATATAGAGGAGACAGTGAGACAGTGAGGGACAAACAGTGGCCTCCATCTGCTTGTTCACTCTCAAACTGAACTCAACAACCAAGGCTGTACAGGCTGAAGCCAGGAATCTGGAACTCAGTCTAGGTCTCCGAAGGGGTACCAGGTACCCCAGTGTCTAAGACATCACTTGCAAACTCTTTGTTGCACATTAGCAGGAAGTTGAATGGGAGCTGCAGAAGTGGGAGCTCAAACTTAGTCATTTAGATATAGGATGTGGGCACCCTAAAATGCGTCTTAACTGCTGTACCAAACAGACACCAGTAGCATAGATTTGTTCGCATTTGCATGCTCTTTCTCTTTCTCTTTTTGTAAATATTTATATATCACTTTACTTTTCAGTTACGCTTTTTATAAACTATATATATATATATTGATTTTTGTGTATTTCTGTCTTAACTAACAATCTTGGACTTTAATTGTATCTTAAACTTTCATATATATACTAAATATGATAATGTATTTGGATGTCAAATACCCTCTCTTTCTTCTTCAATAAATCAACTTTTTATTTTTTTTACTTTTTAAATATTTATTTTATTGGAGAGACAGAAAGAGAGAAAAACAGATAGGCAGAGCTCCCACCTACTGGTTCACTCCCCAAATGCTCACAATGTCTGGGGCTGTACTGGGGCCTACAGCTTTCCAGGTTCTGCATTAACAGAGACTAGACGCAAACTCAGATGTGGGTCACGGGCATCTTAATCACTAAGTCCACTATCCTTTCTAAAAATATAATTCTTTTACTCTTTTAACCTTCTTTAGAAAAATTGAGTATTTAATAATTTATATTTTCCTTCACCCATTTATTGTGCAAATTTTTAAATCCCTTTTTTGATGTTCTCCGTGGAAGAATTCTTAAGATAGCCTAATAGAAATTGTAATACTTAGACACACATAAACATATCTTAGATACCACCTAAAAAAAAGAAAAAATGTGTCATACCTTGAGAAAATAGACTTAAAAAGAGAAAAATAAGACTGATATTGCATTGTTAACAAAAATTAAATAAACCAGATGGAAATACCTTTAAAGTGTTGAAAAAATTTAAATTTCAATTGAGAATTCCACATCCTGCTAAAATATTTTATAAAAGTGAAGTTATAACAAATGCATTTTGTAAAACCCAAACCCTAAGTTAAACAAGCTTAGCAACAGAGTGACAAAAAGCAATATTAAAAGATATTAACTATTTGTCACATATATGATTTGCAAATATATTCTCCCTATTCATATGATACTTTTTCATTTTCTTGATATTTCCATTGCTATACATTTTTTTTCAATCTTGACATAGGGCCTGTATTAATTTTTGCTTTTGCAGTCCCACCTTTTGTGTGGCATCCAAACAATCATTGCCAAGCCCAGTGTCAAGAAGCTTTCCCTCTATATATTTTTTCAAGGATTTGTGTGGTTTCAGTTCCTATATGTAGGTCTTTAAACCATTTTGAGTTGTTTTCTGTATGTGATATTAGGTAAGGGTCCAATTTCATTCTCTGCCTATGGATGTCACATTTTTCCTATAACATTTATTGAACAGTGTTTCCCATTATATCATCTAGGTGGCCTGGTCAAAAATTAGTTGACAGTACATGTTTGAGTTAATCTCTGGATTATCCCTTCTGTATCATTGACATATGTGTCTATTTTATATTTTTTGAATAATTTAGTAGAATTTTGGAAGAGATTTCATCGAATCTGTGTATTTTTAGTTAGTGTGGACATTTAAAAATATGGTCTAAATATTCCATAAGCATGAGCTAGTTTCTGTTTATGTAATCTTCAATTTCTTCCATCAATGTTTAAAATTGCAACCTATAATTTTACCTGCTTATTAAATTTATTCCTAGTTTTTGTAGCTGTTGTAAATGGAATTATATTATTGATTTCCTTTCGGGTAGTTTGGTGTTGGTGTATGAAAATGCACAAAATATTTTGTTTGTTGATTTTGTAGCCTGCAAGTTTATTGAATTCATTTACTAGTTCTAATTTTTTGTGTGTTTGGAATAAATATTGAAATTATATATAGAACTCACAGAACTCAATCATATTAAAATAATTCTCATAAAACAGAAACAAAAATGAAAAACAAGCAGACATTTCTTTAAAGAAAGCATACAATCGGCCACCAGGTATATGAAAACACAATGAGGAAAACACAATCAAATCCATAGTATAATATCATCTCACATACGTTGGAATAGCTATTACCCTAAAGACAGGACAGAAATATTGGTCAGCTGTGGAAAAAAGTGAACCCTTGTACACTGGCGATAAATTGGTATAACTATGTTGGAAAACAGCACAGAAGTTCTTCAAAACATTGAAAATGAAACCACGATGTGATATACCAATCTCACTAATGGATGTAACCAAAGGACATGAGATCAGTATGTTGAAAAGGTATATGTATTCCCCAGTTAACTGCAGCATTGTTCACAATAGCAAAGACATGGAAACAACTGAAATGTTTACTGATGGATGAATGGATAAAGAAATAACTAAGTTAAAATGTTCATCAAAAAGAAAAAATGAATTTACCTGTACTACATGTTGTATACCATCTACACATACTATGTGTTTGGTCAAGATCAGGTTTGAATCTAGAAGCACAGTGCTAATTAACTATGTTAATGTCAAAAGAAAGCAATTGTACATTTTCTAATGGCAAAGTAAGAAACATTCTAAGATGCATAGAATGATTTTTCATCTAGATAAGTATAATCAATTAACTATCTTGAACTTGATAATTCTCTGATCGCTTTGCCAACAAACTGAAAAATAGGTTAATTATATTCGGTCTAAACAGTGGATTTAGCCACATTCTATGATATGTAGCACAGAAATGGTGAAGTGATGGGTAGTCATAAATATAAAACAATTATCCGATAGAATGACACAAGTCATGTGGTTCAATCCAAACCTATCAATTTCTTCTTTTTGTGCTACAGGAAGTAGCTAATATTGTTGGTTCTGTTTAAACCACTAGTTGAAGCACAGTCACTCATTTCAAATTTGTTAGCATTGCTCTCAACAGGGGTCTACACTTCTCAAAATTATTTGTTGGCCGTTTCTAAAACTTTCACTGATAAGTTAATCAATTTAGAAGTATGCCTTCCAGGCCGGTGCAGCGGCTCAGTAGGCTAATCCTCCGCCTCGCGGCGCCAGCACACTGAGTTCTAGTCCCAGTCGGGGTGCCGGATTCTGTCCCGGTTGCCCCTCTTCCAGGCCAGCTCTCTGCTGTGGCCAGGGAGTGCAGTGGAGGATGGCCCAAGTGCTTGGGCCCTGCACCCCATGGGAGACCAGGAGAAGCACCTGGCTCCTGCCTTCGGATAGGCGTGGTGCACAGGCTGCAGCGCACCAGCCGCGGCGGACATTGGAGGGGTGAACCAACGGCAAAGGAAGACCTTTCTCTCTGTCTCTCTCTCTCTCTCTTACTGTCCATTCTGCCTTTCAAAAAAAAAAAAAAAAAAAAAAAAGTAGGCCTTCTTATTTTATCTGTGGAAAACTGCTAACTTCATCTGGTAAGTTACACTTACATTCCTACCCAAGATAAAAAGTTTTATGTTGTTTAGACATATTCTCTTACTTTCAATATTTAAAAAGATTTATAGACATACTTCTTTCTAACCACTCTTCAATATTAAATGCCACTTAAAATTGTGTATGACTCATCCCACTATCTTATTTTCTCCTATTTGTTACTGGTCCCCAGGGGATACAATACTTATCCCATTCATTTTTAAGTTAAACAAGAGGACAACAAAATGAGATTCAGGAATATTAGTTACAAACTAAGCTTACAGTAATTAAAAGTAGGTAGCATACTGGAGGACGCCTTGTGGCTCTTCGGGTTGCGCTTCCACTTGGAATGTCAGTAGCCTTCTGCCTGGGAAGGCAGAAGATGATGCTCAAGTAATTGGGCTCCTGCCTCTCTTGTGGGAGACCAGGTGCTTTGGCTTACCCCAGGCCTGGCTGTTGTGGCCATTTGGGAAATCAGATAGAGGATGGAGGACCTTTCTGTGTCTTTCTCTCTGTTGCTTGTGTTTTCAAATAAATAAATTAATCTTTTTAAAAGTAGGTAGAATATTATTTTTGCTTCTTTCATGTATGAAATGTTTTCAATTTAAACAGAGTAGCATCTATTTTCCTCAAAAAATAAAAATGAAAGTCATAATCCTTCCTCAGTCAACAAGGAGAGAAAACATTAGAAAGAAAGAAAAAATGTAAATCACTTACTATTTCTTAGTTGTTTCCTACTGTTTTGCTCCTGAAAAACAAAATTTTCCAGACAATGTCTAAAATCATTAAAGAGCTAAATTCTAAAATAAACTTACATGAAAAATTCCTATAATATTTCATGTCTCCTAAATTTGATTTCTACAAAAGATAATCATGTCCTTTATTCAGGTCATCACAATATCCATGATAAACATGCAGTTTGTATTTCATATCACTTTCATCTTAAGAGTTGTATTGCTTCCTCATGATTCACAATTTTGTACAATAGAAACAACAGCTCCATCTACCTTAAATCAGATACAATTGAGTAATCATAAAAAAGATTTTTATCTGTCAAATTATATGTAAGTCCATCAGCATTAAAGCAATTTTAGTGTTATCAGTTTCTCTAGAGAATTTCTAAGTGTCTCTATTAGCCTGCATTTTCTTTATGTGAATGTACGTTTGGATGCAAGAACACAAGTTGAACAGAATAAATTTAAGCTCATGAGAGTTTTTACACTTTTGTTTTCTTATAAGTTCTGTCATGTTTCACATACTTAGTTTCTGAATCAATTCTGTCATTGTGAAAGGGTAAGGGTCTGTTTTACAAGACAGCACTAACCATTTTCATTTTCCTTTTTAGCAATTGTGTAAATCTAAAGATAGGCTACTCATAAATACCACTGAGTTACTAAGCAGCCTACCATTATGACAGCATATTTTAGATAGCCATAAATTACACTCCCAGCAGCGTAACAGAGACAATTATCCAGCAACATCAGCCCCATTGTTTTGATTTAGTGGGGTCTTAGAAGCAAAAGTAATATTTACTTGTCTCATCTAATGGCAGGCTTCTAAAATGTTTCATTCTTATTTAGAGTTCATTATGTTTAGTTTTGTATTATTTTAAAGTTTATTTTATGTTTCAAAAATGGATATATAAAATCAGGAATTTCTTGTATTTCATGAATGAAAAATACAGATGATTATTTGATACTTCTAAATAATTTTACATTTTATTCAATATTTTATTAATTGTCCAGTCAACTTTCCTTCCTCCCTACTTTCCCTCCTTCCTTCTTCTGCTTCCTCTCTCTTTTTTTTTTTTTTTTGTTCTAGAATTTCACTCCAAATTTTCATTTACAGATACAGGGAAAGACAGTGAGAGAAATCTTCCATTCACTGGTTCACTCACTCTCCAAATGGCCATAATGGCTGGAACTGGACCATGCAAAAGCCAGGAGCCAGGAGGTTCTTCCAGATCGCCCACATGGGTGCCGGGGTGCAAGCATTTGGGCCATCTTCCACAGTTTAGCTAGATGCATTAGCAGGAAACTGGATCAGAAGCGGAGCAGCAGGGACTAAACCAGAGACCTTATGGGATAAAAGAATTGCAGGCAGTGGCTTTACCTGTTATACCTTTACCTGTTATGATCCCTCTTCAGTCATCAGCATGTTCTACTTCTTAAAGTAAATAAAATCTCTAATGTCATTTTATAATTGCCAAGTTAATTATGGATTTTGTTATAAGGTAATAAAAAGATTAAAAATAAAATTATGTAAGTAAAATAGATTTCCATATACAATTTAAATATATGTTTCTTAGTCACATTGCACATTATCATCTGTATGGAAGCTTCCATACACAAGCCACACCTTATTAGAGCATTTAATTCAGTCCAATATTACTGAGATTACTCTTATGGTCCTGATGCTATCGGACTCTATTATACATAGTTAAATGATCCCATTGTTCAACTTTGGAAAATGAAACCTAGTATTGTATTTAAGTTTCTTATATCCCTCTGGTTTTTCCTTCTTTCCCTTCGTTTATGTTGGGAAGTCTTGTCTGGATAACTAGTATCCTTTAAATGAAGAAGGTACTTTTTGAAGCAGAAATCTTTCTTCACCAGTCAGTATAGTATGCAATTCAATACACACTGTATGTTAAAGTTTGTAAGAAACAAGTAGATAAATCAATGTGTTTGCCCTCAGAAAGCTTATCATCTATTGAAGATATGCTAATTTGCAGGTTCATTGAAAGATAGGCTCAGTGGTCATAAAACGGTGATCACTGTTCAAAGGGAGACATATTTCTTCAGAAGGTCTGTGAGGAAAAGTATGTTTGAGCTGAGCATTGACTAACTGGCAAGGTAGCAAATGATTTAATGTAAATTTGGCTATATAAGAAAAGAAGAGTATAATAATTTGCATATAAATATATCAACAATCAGGTAGAAGTTTGAAAATTATATATAAAAATTCACTATGTAGTACTAAATGTATGTGAAAATAAAACTTTCCAGGTTTGTAAACATTTATTGTTTTATGTTTTTTTTTATTTACATTTGAAAGAGTTACAGATAAGCAGAGGAAGAGAGAGGGAGAGAGAGAGAGAGAGAGAGATGCCTTCCATCCACTGATTAACTCCCCAGATGGCCACAACAGCTGGAGCTGTGCTGATCCAGAGCCAGAAGCCAGGAGCTTCTTCCAGGTCTCCCATGCGGGTGCAGAGGCCCAAGGACTTGGGCCATCTTCTGTTGCTTTCCCAGGCCATAACAGAGATCTGGATCAGAAGTGGAACAGCCGAGTCTTGAACCAGCACTCATATGGGATTCCTGCACTGCAGGTGGCAGCTTTACCCACCACACCATGTAACTGCCTGAACAGGTGTTTTCATATGTTAAAGTCTGCTATATTTTACCTTCTAAATTTTTTCTTATTTTATGACAATAATAGCTCTGCAAAACTGTCTTTTAAAAACATACAGTATCTTTCTAACTAAAAAGTAGAAATGAAATTAAAACTACATAACATATAGGGGTTGAATATGAAGCTACTGTATTGCCACATTGGTCCATCCACCTCTGCGTGTCAGCCATAAGAAACTATTCAGAGGCAGATTCAGGCAGAAAATGCAAGGATCAGGAGGCTGAAGACTCCAGGTCTGAGCCCTGCCTGCATCTCTAAGCACACTTTTATTTGCTTTATATGGATCAGGGATGTGGGTCAGGGTATCCTAAACAATCCTTGTGTACCTAAGAAAGAAGACATCTGGTGTCCTTAGCAAAAAAGCATCTCAGGAATACAGTGCCTTTCTTTTCTTATTCACGCTCCCAAGGCAGGCTCTTTGAGCTGCAAAGATCTGCCAAGACTGCCTGCTTTCAAGCATATCTTTTCCCCTAGGCTAATGCCATCCTCATGCCCTAGGTCAGCCTCTGTAGCCACAGATCTTGAGCCTGTTTCTCCTTGCCTCTGACTCTGTATAAATGAAAAAAAAAAAAAACATATTGCATAGTACTTCAAAGGTCAAAGCTATTAAGAGATTTTCATCATTGTGGAATGAAACTCCATCCTGTAGGAAGGGCATGTGGGTCATTGATATAATTCAACAAATGTATGGAAAAATATTAACATGTGATTATCTGAAAACCATGAAAAGAGTTAAAGAACTGTAAGATGTTAGATTCTATGAACTGCTTTTATGCAAAACTTCCCCCATGAAGTATTAGTGCGAAAGTGAAGCAGTGATGCTCTGTTATGAATTGATGAAATTATAAGAATTCATTTCCTAACATAGCTTGCAGTAACAAAAAAATATAAGTTTCACTTAATGGTAAGACTCATTGTCATCCTTCCTCAGTATTAAAGTATATTTCTTAATTGATATTAGACTAGCGATCCTTAATATTGTTTAGTTCATGAGAAATTAATTTGATTAATGAAACAAGACAAATCTACATATTAACTAGAATGCAACGTGAACCTATTATGTTGTACTTCACAGTGATTCAAAAGCAAAAAAAGAAAAACAAGGACTTTTTTAAAGTGAAAAAATAGTCTATTTCTTAGCCTCGGGTACTGTGTTTCAAATTGCTAAGCCGATGGATCTAACCTGACAATACAGGATATATTTCAGTTGCCACTATTTATTAATAAATGGTATATTCTTTATGGTCTTTCCATTTTACATTTGCTGTGTACATGCATCATGATTTTCCCAGGGGGGTTTTTCTAGCTTAAAGACTGTTGAATATGTCAGTGAATCTCCTTAAAGATGATTTCTATGTTATGCATGTGGTGATTTCTGTATAAGCAAGAATTGAAGTATTTATTTATGGAATGAATCTGAATGCTTTCAAGGCTCTACTTCGTTGATGCTCTCCTTTCAGTATTGATGTTTATATTCTAGAAGCTAGAAGAAAAAGTTACAAGAAATGCTTACCCAAGGCAAGTTGTAAATTGAGATAAAGCTTGCCTCCATAGCCAGGAGTTTTTTCTTACTTCACCACCTGCACGTTTATGTCACTTTTCTGTCTTTTCTCAGAGGTATTGATGCCCCAAGTGGCTCTCAATGAGCCTATCCTCTCTGTTATCAAAATCTCCTGTCCTTTATTCTATTAACTTACAAAGGTATTTTGAGGATAAAATATCAATTACGGTAATAATAATGCATAATATCATTATCAGCACCATTTTACAAATTACCACTTTAAATCCTCACAAGCATCAAAAGAAATAGCTTTTGTGACTAACCCCATTTAACAGGTGAGGAAGTTAAGGCCCCCAGATAACTCGATTTCCCAGGGTTCCATAGCAAGCACTTAAGAAGCAGAGCTGAGATCCAAAGTACCTAGTCAAACACTTGCTCACACACTATACTATCTTTGAGTAATTCAGAAACTTATATATAAAATAATTATTTAAAATCAAAATAATATAAATGTATCAGAAATGTAATTAATAACCTAGTGAAGTAGAATTTTATACTATAGCAGCAGCAATGCAAAGAATTGTCTCGTCCCTTTGGCTTTGGGATATGTTTCTGTTAACCACATAAATGCAAAACAATTTACACAACCTACAATAGAATTACCCAAAACATTGATTTCTTCTCATTAAAAACACATAAACAGAAAAGACTTTATAATCTATATTATGATTATAATTGGTATTGTTACTGCTAAGAATAGTACATTATCACCAGCCTTTTATTATGCTACTCTATCTTTTGTAATACCATATTTTTTGTTCAACTTCATGGCAGCCACTATGAAGTGTTCTTTATGGTTGTTTGTCCAATTGTCATGCAAGTCATTTAGCTTGATGTTAATATCTCAAACTAGATATAATTTGAGAGTTTGTATATTTCAAGTAAACCTTAATATCACAGGAGGTTTTTATGTTTTGTTAGAAGAAAATAATTGACTAGTGGTACTATAAAATTTAAAATTTGAGGGCTTATCTATTAGAACAACAGTTTAGTAGCTATTATCTAATTTATTTCTTTATATTTTAGATCATAATTCTTAACACTGAGGGAAATTCATATTTTACTTTATTTACACAGTATTTTAAACACTTTTTCCTCTAACAGTTTAGACTAGTTACATGATATTAGAGAGAGGTGACAACTAGAAAATGTTCCTTTGCTTTTTTACCCCCCAATATTACAACCAGTGTTAGAAAATTGTGATATCTCAACAGAAGGGAACTCTATTAAGTAATTTATAGGCTTTTCAAAATAAGATAGATAAAGCATGGTCCTTTACACATTGCTGAATTTGGCATCCTTAGTGGCAGATTTGTCTGCCACTGATGATTAATGTGTCTAATAAAATCAGTTTTAGCTCATTGTAGTTGGAAAAACACTAGGTCCTTGCAAGAATAATAAGGAGAAGGAAGAGGAGGGATAAGGGTAAGAAGGGGGTAAGAGAGAAGGAGAGCTAGAAGAAGAGACAGGAAAGAAGAAAGTGCAAAAAGAAATGGAACAATAATGAAAGACCCTTCTGTTTAGTAAAGTGACTCTTACACAAGTACCAAAATAATGTCTGGAGAATACACTTCCAGAACACAGATCAATGACTATCTACTGCCCCAAACAAAAACTCAAATGCTAACTTACAAATAAAATAGCAATTCTCATTGTCAGAATATTTAATATATATATATATACATGTATAATATTTTTAAAAGATTCTGTTTATTTATTTGAAAGGGCCATAGAAAGGGAGAGACAGAGAGGGTAAGAGGGAGAGAGAGAGGTCTCTGGTTCACTGATCAAATAGCTGCAATGGCCAGGGCTGAATCAGGCTGAAGCCAGGAGCCAGGAGCTTCTTCCAGATCTTCCACATGGGTGCAGGGGCCCAGGCACTTGGGCCATCCTCTGCTGCTTTCCCAGGTGCATTAACAGGGAACTGGATTGGAAGTGGAGCAGCTGGAACTCGAACTAGAGCCCAAATGTGGTGCCGGTGCTTCAGACAGCAGCTTTAACCACTACGCCACAGCAGCGGCACCAATGCATACTATGTTAAGTAATGAGAACTAAAAGATCATGAAATATATGACATAGGCAGCCTAGGGAGACAGAAACACTTAAGATGTAATAACTGCTATCACTGACTTCTCTCTATCATAAGCTATAGCAACCACTGTCAGCAAAGTGCAACCCCTTTGTGTCCGTACCATACCTCTTCACCACAGCACCCTTAGTGAAGCCCCATTTTTTCAGGCAGGAGAATTATAACTCAGATTGCCCTCCCTGCTCCATATTTGTCTCCCAATCATGTCTGTACTACATGGAACGGTTACGTCACTGCTTTGGAGCATCCTCTCTGTTAAAATCCAAAATCTTTTCAACATCCTCTAAGTTTGGATCTGAATTTCTCAACTTCACAATCTTCACCTCTCATATTGATGCAGCCGCATAAGCCTTCTGTTCATTCAGCAACTCAGGTGTAGACTGGCAACTCTTGGTCTTCACATTTATTATTGTTTCTGCTCTGCCTAAAATGTTTCTCATACAGCTGTCTCCAGGCCTCACTGTTTTATATCACTTAGGTCACTCAACCATACATTTTTAGTTGAGAGAAACTGATCAAATAATATACCAAAGAAAAAAATACATACAAAAACTTATGGTACAGGTTAGATTAAAAGTCAGCTTTCCCAGATAAGAAAATATCCCATGACAAATTACATTATAATATTTACTTGATATTTATTCTAAGGTCATTTTCATTAAAATTTATACCAAAATATATGTATGTTTTATATAGTGTCCTTTTTGTAATTTCTGCATGTCAGCCTAATTTTGATTCATCAGGTAATAATACTTATGATAGGAAGAAATGATAGAAATTATTTAGACTAAATTATTACAAGGTTTACCATACACTCTATGGCATTCCCAAGAAATATCATAGCAATCATCATCATGATTATTTTAATGAAGTGAAAGTTAGTACTAAATGAGGACATTTATTTTTTAAGTCATGATGAAAACTCTTCCTTGAAATGAAATCAAATCTAAACTATTGCATTTTTCCTCTAGAGTTTTTTTACTTTGTGTCAAAAATCACTTTACTGTCAATTTAAGTGTTATGTATGTTATGCAAATTTTCTTTAAAATCTAATGTGATTAATAATTTTAACTTAAAACAAGGATTCATACTGCTGATTTGTTCAATTTCCATACGACTATAGGAACACTTTCCAAGGTTTTTATTAATTTTGCCTTTCCAGGTGATGTTCACATAAACACCAAATTACATTATCAGCTTTCTAATATATAATTTTTTGTCCGTATTAAAATTTCCTTTAGGATGAGATACCATATGCAATAGAAAAAAATCATCTTATGTAAGGACATTCTAGACTAAGAAACCAAACCCTGCATAAATGAGCCCTTCTAAAATTAATTAATCATTCACAAATCAAGATAACTACCCACTATTCATATAGGTCTCTGAGAGTGTGGACTTAGTTATTTTTGTCACTAACGTTTTCCAGTTGTACACCAAATACCATTTTCCAGTTATACATTAAGTGCTATTAGCTAACAACAAAACCAGATACAAGCAGTTAAGAAATTGGTAAATATATCTGCTCATGATATAGACTGACATGCAATATACAATTTTCAAAACAACCAGATAGAACTATTCAGCAATCAGTTGGAATTTATGATAGGACACCAGTGATCTCTCTGTATAGGAATTCTTTTAAAGCCTTTAATGTTTTAATTTATTTAATAGGTATATTACCAAGCAGAAGGACAAAGATGTTGTCAACATATGTGTATCATATAAGGTCATGAGAAACGTATTCAATAATTTATTCATCTAAAGAATCTTTCTCAAATTTGTTTTTCATAAGAGTGAACTTGGCTGGAGATGTTGGTTAGCCTGGCAGTTAATCTAGTTGGAATGCTCATAACCCATAATTTGACTCCCAGCTCTGGCTCCTGACTCTAGCTTCCTTTTATTGTGGACATTCATAGGCAGCAGTTGAATTGAATTCTGCCATACATATGGGAGAACTGAACAGAGTTTCCAGCTTCTAGATTCAGTCTTGTCCATTCCCAGAACATTGGAGAGTAAATCAGTGATGGTAGCTTTCCCTCTCTCTCTTGGTCTTTCTGTCTCATTGTCTCTCTGTGTCTATTTTTTTTCTATCTAATTCAATTGTATTAGAAAATTTTCCTTGTTTTACCTTCATTTTTTACATTTATTCCCAATGTTGAATTCTAGAATGACAATCCTTTTTTTGCTTGCTTTTTCTGATATCAATTTGAACATGCAAATGCATTTTATTTTGATGTACATTGTTTATGCAAGGATTTAGCAATTAATCTTCCTTCACCTCTCCCCAGACTTTTTAAACATTAAAAATTTATCAAATCTCATGTTAAGGTGAGATTAATACAAAGACAGCAAATTCCATGTAGTTCATACATAAAATTCAAAGAATACAATGATACTTCCCTTATTCTCTCCCTTCCTCTCTCCCACACTTCCTCCTCCTTCTTCCTTCCTTCCTTCCTTCATTTTGTTCTTTCTTTTCCATTTTTCTTTAATTCTTTTTTCTTTCATTCTATCTTTCTCTTTCTTCCTTTTACATTGTTGAGATAACATTTTTTATTTTAATTAAGCTATACAATTTTTATCTATTTTAGATGTACAGATTTAGGAACATGGTGATACTTCAGAACCTACCCTCCCTCCTGCCCATGTTTCCCCAATTATTCCTTCTCCTTCTCCTATTCAAACTCTTAATTTTTACAATGATCTGTTTTATGTTTACTTTATATTCATAAAATTAACCCTACGTGAAGTAAAGAGGTCAACAAATAGTATTAAGAACAAAAGCACTCTTTCTCAACAGTAGAGACAAGGGCTGTAAATGATCATAAACTCAAAATGTCAGTTTCACTCCAATACATTACATATTAGGGACTTGATTAGTTGCCACAAATCAGGGAAAGCATATGGTATCTGTATTTTTGGGGCTGGCTTATTTCACTAAGTATAATAGTTTCAAGTTGTATCAATTTTCTTGCAAAAGAAGGATTTCATTTTTTACCACTGAGTAGTATTCCACAGGGTATATATACTAAAATTTCTTTATACAGTCATCAGTTGATGGATATCCGGGTTGATTCCGTATCTTATCTCCCCTGGGAATGTAATTCATTCATTCATTCTTTCTTTCTTCCTATTTTTTTCTACTATTTACCCCTAGCCTAGAGCAATATGTCTTTCCTTATTCTGCCATTCTGGAATTCCCACCTTTAAATTAAAAATATTTTTACAAATCTGAAAAAGAATAAAACTTGACTTGATCTAAAGTATGCCTTCTTTTCTACACAAGGATAATTAACAAAATAAATAAAATCCTCAGACTGTGAGAAAATTGTTAAACTAATTTACAGTCAAATAATATACCTTCAGAATATCCAAAACACTCTTTATAGAGAGTTTTAAGTCTTAAATATACTAAAGCTGCAAAATAGAATGATGAAATGAAAAATGGAAGAGCAAAATTTGATGAAATAGTAGAATTTGTGACTCAAATTTAGATTATTTGAAAATTTATAGTCAGAGGAGGGAAAAATAATAGAAAGAGGATGAAGAAAGTTTATTCAATTTATAGAACCTCAAGACAACTAATTTTCATACAATGTATAGAAAGAAAACAGACAACAGAGAATGGGAAAGAGAGATTGTTAAAAGAAATGATAGCAGAAAACTTCTAGAACTTGGGTAGAGATATAAATAACTACAGTGGAGACATAAAAGATATAAAGCAAAAAATGAAATCATATCAATACATCATCTAATCAAAACAAGATAATAAAGTCAAAAAGATTGATAAATAATTTAGAAAACAATTTTTAATATAGCAATAGTAGGTTTTTACAATTGTTTATTTTGAATGTAAATACACTACTTTCTCCAATCAAATGACATAGCTTGTCTGAATGGATTAGGGGAAAAACAACAACATCCCAATCATATGCTACCTATGATACACTCACTTTACATTTAAGCACACAGACTCATAGAAAACAAAGAGATACTGAAAATTTTTTCAGGTAAATGGAACTCAAAACAGAGAAAGGGTAGCCATATTCATACCAGATAAAATAGACAGTAAGTCAAACATTGTAAATTGTGGTGGCCATTATGTAATGTTAAAAAGACCATTATATAAAAATAGATGTCAATTAATGAATAGAATGTCAATTACAAAAATGTGTGCACCCAATATCATTAGTACTAAATGAATAAAGAAAACATCTAAATGGAAAAAGGTTACAATGCAATAATAGCAAAAGATCTCATATCTAACTTTTAACAATGGACAGATGATCTTGACAGGATATCAGTTATATACCAACTTAATAAGACAAAATGAAGAAGAAATAGAAAATCTGAACAGACCAATAATAATTGAGGAACTTAAATAAGTAGTAAATATTGTCCCATGAATGTAAGGTTTAAGACTTGATATCTTCACAGCTGAAGATACTAATGTTTCAAAGAACTAAGACCAATTACTCTCACACTCTTCCAAAATTTTCAACAGGAAAGAATGTGTGCAAATTCATTTTATAAGGCCAGCATTATCCAGATATTGAAGCAAAGACTACATGAAAAGAAAACTATAAACCAATACTACTCATGAAGACAGATGCAAAAATCCTCTACAATGTACTGGCAAACCAAGGTCAATAGCACGTTAAAGGATCAGTAATAGCAGATAAGTAGGATTTACACGTAGGATGCAACAATGGTTCAACAAATACAAATCAATAAATGTGATATATCACCTTGTCAGTATTAAGGACAAAAAGCTTTTGACAAAATTAAACATCCTTTCAACTCACAACAAACAGAAGAAATGTACCCCAGCCCAATAAAGGCCATACCAATAGCCCACAGCTAAAATCTTATTCAATGAGGATAAGTTGAAAATGTTTTCTCTTAAGATCTGGAAGCCTGCTCTTGTCACTTCTGTTCTACGTGGTACTGGAATTCCTGCCAAAACAATTAGTCAAGAGAAAGAAATAAAAGCCTGCAAGTTAGAAAGGAGGATATTAAATTGGATCTCTTTGCAATTGTTAACTTGTGTCTATTTGACAAAATCTTACAGGTAGAAAAGTACTAAGATTCCAGAAAAAAATTTGAAAGTAAAAAATTCAGTAAAGTTGTAAGATACATTATCAACATGCAACATCAATAATATTTCTAAGGACTTACAACAAATTATCTGAAAAATAAGCAATAAAACAGTCACATTTACAGTGGTGTTAAATAAAATATTAGGAATTAACTTGTCCAAGAAAATAAAATACCTGTACCTCAAAAACTACAAAACATTGATGAAAAACCTTGAAGAAAACACATGTAAATGGAAAGCTGTCCTATGTTCATGGACTAAGAAAATTAATATCATTTAAATAATCATACTACACAGAAATCTACATATTTAGTAAATATATATTAGAATTCCAATGGCATTTTTCAAATAAACAGGAAAAAAATCCTAAAATTAGTATGCAACTGCTACTAATTTGCTTATTAATATATCTGGAGTTAATAAGCAGTGTGGGCTCTTATCATGAATTCAGAGAATTCTGAATATTGGCACAAATAAACCAGGCAGCATGAAAAGATTTTAAGCTTTTTATTTAGTGAGAGAAATGCATAGGAGAGTGAGGGCCATCTCCAAAAGAGAAAGGGAAATTGGATTCATGCTGAGCAAAAGGAGCCAGCCACATGGAGGAAGATGCAGGCCCAAAAGCATGGAGCAGGTGGCCCAAAGGCCACACACCCAAAAGGCTAGGGCCAGCTAGGGGATCAAGAGAAGGGAGGGATAAAGAAGGGAAAAGGGAAAAAAACGGCTGGACTCACCATGTTCCAGGCCTTTAATCTGCTTCCAAAGGGGAGTGGCTAATTAGTCTGACTGGCAGGTAGGCATACAGGTGTGGTCAGGTAGGGGCATGAGATCATACAGGGGTGTGGTGAAGGTGTGGTCTTCCAGCTCATAAACCTAATTGAATTTTATCCTATATGCCTGCCTACATCAAAACCACAAGATATTCCTACTACTCCAAGCAATCTTATCAATGACAAGAAAGAGCTATAACATCTGCCACCATATGGATGTTTTAGAGATGTAATATTGAACCGAAGAAGTTAGATACCAAAAGGTACATACAGCGTCATTCCATTTATATAGAGTGCAAAAGCAGGTGAATTTAATTTATATTGTGAAAGGTCAAGCTGTTGGTTACTTAAGGATTGATACAGTACAAATAGAACTGTACTTAAATTCTGTTTTGGTTTGGATGCTGGTTGCACAGATATGCTCAAGTTGTGAATTTTCAAGGAGCTGAATACTTTTACACATTGCCATGCATATTACAGTTCAAAAAACATTTATAATTTGAAAAGTCATATAAACTTTAGATCAATGGTCAGCATAGCTGTAGCTCAGTAAGGTCTTACAATGCATGAATTACTACGATACAAACTTTAGTTCTATTTCTCGTAACAATTCTGTAATGTTGGTGTTTTTCTCATTTTCTTGTGAGCTTAAATAACATGACCAAGGCCAAACAGAGTATTTGTGTTTAATTAAAAACCTAACTCATTCTGTTTCTATACTCATGTTGG
Source organism: Oryctolagus cuniculus (assembly GCF_964237555.1). NCBI lineage: Eukaryota > Metazoa > Chordata > Mammalia > Lagomorpha > Leporidae > Oryctolagus > Oryctolagus cuniculus. The sequence continues at coordinate 65,326,947 of NC_091438.1, forward strand.
GATAAACAAATCCACATATATTGTAAATTTATTTATTTAAATGTTAGAACTTTTAGAAATCAAAAAGTTCCAAAAAGTCACCTATGGACCCATAGCCTCCCAAATTTCAACATTACTTTTATAAACGATGGAAGAATAACTGGCCTCCATAGAAGTCCCTGTTCTAATCCCCAGAACCTGTGAATATGCTACTTAAATGGTAAAGGGGATTAGCATTATACATGGAATCAGTTTTGCTAACAATCTAACTATAAAATCAATAAAGTATCCTGGATTATCCATGTGCACCAATGTTATCACCAAGGTCCTTTAAAGTGGAAATGGTAGACACTTGAAGATGCTACACTACTGTCTATGAAGAAGGACTAGGAGACAATGGATGACAACCTTCCAGAAGTTGAAAAAGGAAAGGAAATTAATTCTCTCAAAAATCTTTCAGAAGGAACACAGCACTGTGTGTAACTTGATTTTATGTGAATCATACCTGCCTCACACCCTGGAAATCCAGAACTAAAATTTAATAAATTAACATTACATAAATTACAAAATTTGTAGCAATTTCTTATACTACCAATAGGAACTGAATGCACCAAATTCCTATTTTATATAAAATTTGAAGTAGAAGCTTCATATTATTGGCATTACCTACCCACCCACATATTTACATCTTCTAAAGAAGGCAGTTTAATGTAAAGAAATGCTTAGCATTTTAGACAAGCCTTTACGGAAATCTAGAGCAGGCAGAATACTAGGAATTATAGTAGGTTTCTTTCGAAGAAGACAGTCCATTGTCCCTAATATTCAGTAACAGTTTCAGGCTGAGTTTGTTTTTTGAGAATAGCTAAATTGTGAAAAAATTTCAAAAATTTTAAAAACTATAGATGGTAACCAACTGAATGAAAAAAGCAGTAATTATAATTAGAGCTCTTCTAAGCATATGAAAAAATGTAAATATTTCCATGAATAAATTATGATATTCAGTGAATGTTCTCTACTCTGAGTAGCAAAACTCTCCAATAATTTATACATAATGTTGTAAAACTGCTCAATATAACTAGAATGCACTACAAATTCTGAAGACTTCAGCTGCTATAGCTAAATAACTTGGGAGGGATGCAATGTAGTCAAAATCTTGTGATTCCCATTAAACATTAAGCAACTTGTGGAGCACAGAATGGTCCAGTTGAGACAGGGATGTATAGACATTGCCAACAGAAAACAGCTCCACTTATATGGGAGCACCTTGGAGATCCTGGCAGTGTTGAAGACATTCACAATTCTTGAACAGTTTACTTTTAACTCCTGCCATAGTGCACCTAAACAAGAAGCCAGCCATTTAAAAGAGCTGAAGTTGTAGATTTTGGAAAAGTCACATGAATAAAATAGGTTGTTCTTACGGTCTGGAAAAAGGTGATAGGTAATGTTTCAAACTGAAATATCCTGCTATAGTATGCATAATTTTATAAGGGAGGAATTATTAATATGTGGAGTGGTAATAAAATATATCTAGAAGAAAGTGGCTTATTTAGTTCCACGTTACAATACTATTTAGAGTCCCAGAAGTATGTCGAGGAGTGCAATCTGCTGGAAAGTTACAATGTCCAGATGTGACCTTCACAAATTTAATTTCTTTTATTCTTGTGAGGTACTGTCTTAAATTTTTAACTGCCCTTCTTGTCAGCACCACCTGTCTGTACAATATTAGCTCCCAGAAGGTTCATTTCACTGATCAGCTTGGGACATGTAGAAAAGGACAATCATTTTTTCCTAACTGATAATGGCAGTCATATTTGACCACTTATCTGAATAGTAGGAAAATCTTAATCAAGTCCAACAGTAAGATAGAGAATCATGTGGGTCAGTTTACTTTACATAAACAAAGACTGAAGATGGCAAACCTAGGTTACTCCAACTATAGAAACACATAACAAATTGAACAAAAATGGCATAACTGAGAAGGAAAATGGTACTTATGTTACCGGAGAAATTGCAGGGTTCTTGTCTTCGTGCAAGAAAGAATTCAGGCGTGAGACACAGAGTAGTGGGAGGTAAAATAGCAAAGTTTATTAGGGAAGGGACATCCATAAGGATGGATGGGCACCTCTCCAGACAGAGCCTGAGAGGGTGCCCAGTCCCTCAGACTGGGGGCTGGGGGAGGAGAGAGGTTACATGGTTGGGTGGAGAGATTACACCTGGCCAGACCAGGCGGGCGTCTCAGCAGAGAGGCAGAGGGCTGAGCGCGCAGTCCGGTTGAGGCAGGGGGTTTTTAAGGAGATGGGTCTTGCTTCCCCAACTCTGTTACCCTTGGAACAAAGGGCTTTTTTGATGTAAATAGAAAAACTTCTGAGTTTTCTCTTGAAGGTCTGAAACTAAGGACTTTATGGATGCAAAAGTTATCAGACAGGAGGAAGGGTGGGCAGGACTCCCTAGAGAATTGGGATCCAGAGCAGGGTATTTGAAATGCAGATACTGGGCTGCACCTGAGAGATATCAGGTAGAAGGGGTCAGGGCAGGGCAGGATGTGAATATGGGGCTGCCCCTGAAACACCATCAGGATGACTTTGAGATGCAGCATATGCTGGACCTAGATGTCTTCTCTTTAGGCCTTTATGTCACAAACACATAAGCTCATAACTGACTTCCTACCTAACACTTACATTTCAAGTTATATGGAACAGAAATATAATTCTTGGATTGCTAAGGTTAATTAGGACTTGACTATGTTGTATTTTTTTTTAATTCTGGATCAAAATGAAATGGGATGATCCTATATAATGCTTTAGAAAGTTATTATTATTTAAATTGAAGCAATTATTTTATCATGTCTATGTTGCTGCTAGGCCACATAGAAACAAAACTTTTCTTCCCCTAATATTGGAGAATTAACATAATATTTTAATAAGTTTTAGTTGCAAGTGCCCCTGCTATTCCCTAGTTTTCACAACTCTTAGGGAGAGCTGAGTAGAATGAAGCAGAGAAAGGGGTTGAAGGATTTTTTTTTTCCTCCAGGTGACTTTTCTTTAATCTGAGAGTAAAACAAGTTAACAAAAAATCTTCTTCCCAATAAGTGCTTTGCTTAAGAATTCAGAAGGTGAAGTGATTAAAAATGAATATTTCTATAAGCTGTTTATTTATATGGAAAATGTGAATTACTGCTTTATATTTTTGTTAATTACTAGAGAAATTTTAAGTCTCACTGACTCAAGCAGTAAAAAAAATCACAATTAGATACTATTCAATTTTAATATTATGTTAGTCTCAATCATCTCAATAGAAAAAGGGAAACAAATTCAAACTCAGGGAAGTAACAAGTATGGAAACACTTAAAAGAGCCATTACTTTCCACTGATGTGATAAGAATTCCGTTCTTCATATTATCTAATTTTTAATTAAGATAGTAATTGGAGAGCTTGAATCTTAAGAAGGCACTGAGCAATCTTTTCCTCTGCAACCCTGGAGGAGTTAGAATTGTGGGAACGTTCTGTGTTGGGTGTGGGAGACTAGGGTAGGGGTTTTGTCCTGAGGCAGAGAGCAAACTGTGAAAGAGAGGAAAGAAGTTGTTGGGATTTTCTTTTGATCTCCTTGACCATTGACCTGAGTTAAAGAATCACATCCAATATTAGCAGTGACTTAACGTCACAGGATTAGTGTACTTCAGAATAAAATCAGGGATGTAGGAAATTCCTGCTAAGATGAAAAGCTGGAAACCAGGAGAACAACTGGATGAGGGTATTATATTACCTTTCACTATCGAACCCTCAAGATTTTACAAATTATATTGTCATAACTGTCCTTTGAGGTCAAAGAACAAATTTAATAAGTAATTTTGTAGGATTTGAAATCATAAACTGTTCCATTCTAGGATTCCTATATAATTTGTTACATCTTGATTTTATTCAGCTGACTTCATATTATTACAGTAATCTATGCTATCCCTTATTGTTTTGTAAGGCTGCTTCATCTAACACACTTAACATTTCCTAGAGGGTCCATTGTCTATGAGAGGAGATACGTGAGGGATATTGGTAGAGGTCCATGGAGGAGCATTTTCCTGACAACTATTCTCTGAGGCACCATATTATGCATTTTTGAGATTTTATCTAGATTGTATATTCTTATTTTAAGTTTTACCTTTGTTAGCATAGCCTTTGGTAAACATAAAAGCACTAGAAAGCCTGAGAATGATTAAGTACCTTAGTATTTATGAAACCAGTAAGTATCATTCTCTTTATGTTTTCTGTAAGCTCTACTTGAAAATGGAGAACTAACTTCTCAATTCTCTTCTGTTATTTTGTCACAGGCGGGAGATAAAATACAGGTAGTACATTAATCATTCTGCCTTGAAATCTTAATAGCTAGTTCACCCAGTTGTAGAATTTCAGTATCTCAGGGTACTATAGGTGACAACTTTATTGTAATTATCACTACAAAATGAAAAATCTACTTCTTAAACTCCTAATAGCGTGTTTCTCATTTCCTTGACATTTCACTAGTATCTTCAACAGTACCAGGCAACAACAAACTGACTTCTTGCTTTAATCAACATTCTCCAAACATCTTGTCAGTTTCACTCAGTTGTTTGGTCCTTAAGACACTTGCATGTGCTTAAAATTTTTGCTACAATAGGACACACTTCAGAGTACCATGGAAATCATGCCAAAATTTAGAAGCTTAGAGAAAATTTTTTCAAAGAAATATGAAATTTTGGAAGAGTGTAGCAAGAAATGATTCTACCCAACTCAATATAAGGTGACAAAAACAGATAGTTAAACTGTAGAGTTGTGTGTTTCTTCTAATCTTCTAGTTGTGCTTCATGTATTGAAAATGGCAAGGTTATATATATTGATATTTAGAAATGTCACATCCTCTAGATGTATTGATCCCCTTTATCGTTAGAAAATGACTCCTTTTATCTCTGGTAAATGTCTGTTCTCTGAAATTGCTTCAATATTAATATACCTACTCCAACTTTACCATAGACATCTTTTTGTGTTTTTATTCAAGTCTTGCTCTTTAATCCAATTTTAATTGAGGCATTTCGAGTTTTTTACCTTTAATGTAATTATTGACATGAGTTCACTGGTTCTTTTGTCCCCATTTTCTTCTTTCTGAAATTTTTGAAATAATTTAACAATTTTATGATTTTGTTCTGTTAGATTTTGTGGCATATTAATTATAATTCTTTGTTTTATGAACTAGTCATGGCTTTAGGGATGAAAATATGCATGTTGAACTTGTCAGTCTGTGTCTGAGTGATTTGATACCATTTGATTTGCAATATAAAAATGTTGCAAGCAAATGTGTCCATTTCTTACCACTTTAGGCTATTTTATTATTCTGAGTTATGAATTTCACATATGCATATCATGAGTATATTGTTTTTTGTTTTATTGAATAGTTAGTTAATATTTAAAAATCAATTTTTGGAGTCAGCATTGTAGTGTAGCTGATAAAGACAATGCCTGTGATGCTGGCATCCATACAGGCAATGTTTTGTGTCCCAGCTGATCCACTTCTCATCCAGCTCTCGATAATGGCCTGGAAAAACAATGTAAGATGGCCCAAGTGTTTGGACCCCTGTACCCATGTGGGAGACCAGGATGAAACTCTTGGCTTCTGTCTGGCCCTGCCCTGATAGTTGCAAATATTTGGACAGTGAACCAGTGGAAGAGCTCTTTCTCTCTTTCTCTCCCCACCACTCTCTCTTTCTCTTTCTCTCTTTCATTCTCTGAGTCTTTTCCTCTCTTTCTGTAAATCTGACTTTCAAAATAAGTTAATAAATATTATTAAAAACACAATTATCTAAAAGACAAATAATAAGAAATACGCTACATATTTACCAATGGTATTACCAATTCTGGTGCTGTTTTTTCTTTTGTGTTGAACTGTATTTGCATCTGGTGAAGTTTTCCTTATTTTTAGAAAACTTTTTAGATATACTTCTTGTAATTTAATTCTGCAAGAGATGTGTCCTTTCACTTTTTTGTGTTTGAAAACACATTTTAAAAATCAGTTGTTTCAAATATCATTTCAATGAAAAAGAGTTCTAGGCTGACAGTATTTGTTTACTTTCGCATATTTAAAAATGATGCTCCACTGTCTTCTCATGTTACAATCTTTGATGATATTTTACATTTGTTGCTCTATATTTGATATGTTTTGCTTTGGTTGCTTATAATATTTTCTACTTATCTCTGAATTTGGGGGATTTGGTTATGACATGAGGGGTGTAATTTTCTTTGCTTCATTGCTTAGGAATCACTTGAGCTCTTCAATTTGTGTATTTGACATTTTATCTATTTTAAAAGTTTTCACTGTTATATCTGAATATCAACAATATTCACAGAGAAGGATTCAAGTGATGTGTGTATTAGGACACTTGGAGTTGTTCCATAAATCATTGATAAGCTTTTCTTCTTTTGTTAACATCTCAGTTATTATTTTAGATAGATTTTATTGATATGTATTTTTTTTAAAGATTTCATTTTATTTATTTGAGAGGTAGAGTTACAGACAGTGAGAGTTACAGACAGAGAGAAAAGTCTTCGTTCTGTTGGTTCACTCCGCAGATGGCCGCGATGGCTGGAGCTGTGCCGATCCGAAGCCAGGAGCCAGGTGCTTCTTCCTGGTCGCCCATGCGGGTGCAGGGGCCCAAGGACTCAGGCCATCTTCTACTGCTTTCCCAGGCTATAGCAGAGAGCTGGATTGGAAAAGGAGCAGCCAGGACTAGAACCAGTGCCCATTTGGGATGCTAGTGCCACAGGTGGAGGATTAACCTACTGCGCCACGGAGCCGGCCCCTTGGTATGTCTTTAAATGTACTAAATTTGTAATCTATAATGTCTAAGCAGATTAATTAATTAAATCAGTCATGCATATACTTAATATTATATTAAACAGTTTTATATTCTAAAGCTTTATTTGGCTTTTAAAAATATCTTCCATGACTTAACATATCCAATATTTTCTTTTACATTTCATACATACAAATACAATTACAGTGTTTTAATGTGTTTGACTACTAATTCTTTGACCTGTGTTATTCCTGAGTCAACTTCTATTAATGTCTTATATAGTCATTATGGCTCAAGTTTAATGATTTTTTTCACAGTTGGTAATTTTTTTTTTGAAGATAAACATTGTAGATTTTATCTTAATGAATCACAGGTATTCTTTACTCATATAAGAGCTTCTGAATAGTTTTTGATTAGTGTAATAAATGTTGGTTAAATTAAGTTATATGGAAATTTGATGCTTTTGGATTCTGTTGTTTAAACTGTCAGGCAGACAGGTAGGCAATGTTGTCGCTCCCCCTCTTCATGGAGGAACGACACTAAACCCTGCCTAGGCGTCATATCCGAGTCTCGGCACCATTATGTCGCTCCCCGTCTTCGTGGAGGAACGACACAGGACCCTGCGCTGTTCTTTTGTCTGCTCGGCCCTTCCCGGGTTTGCTGCTGGTTCTTCCCGGGTTGGCTACCATCCCCTCCACCTCCGTGGAAGGGCGGTTCCCCCTGCCACATTCCCCACTTCCGCGGGGGAGTGGCACACCGCCGGCCGGATCTCTCGGGGGCTGCACAGGTGTTCCTTCAGATAGATGTTCCCCTTAGATGTTCCCTAGTGCATGTTGTCTCTCTCCTCCTTTATAGTCCTCTTCACCAATCCCAACTCTGCTACCCACACGCTGAGTACGCTGCTCTCCTCCAATCAGGAGCAGGTCCTACAGTTTATTGGTTGAACTGGAGGCAGCTGTGTAGAAGCTGTTACTCCCTTCTCAGCGCAATAATGTGGGAGAGCAGATGCATAGAATAAGTCTTAATTCCAGTAACTTAGTCTAGTCCGAGTTGCTCCCAGTTGCTCCCCACAAATGTGGCACAGCAGGTTAAGCCACTTTCTGGGATGCAAGCATCCTATATGAATTCTGATTCCAGTCCCAGCTGCTCCACTTAAGATCCAGCTCCCAGCTAATATGCCTGGGAAAGCAAGGAAAGAGGGCTCAAGTGATTGGACCCCTATCTCCCATATGGGAGACCTGGAAGAGGTTCCAGGCCCCTGATTTTGGTCTGGCCCAAGCCTCAGCTATTGTGGCTATCTGGGGAGTATACCATCAGTCTGAAGATTTTCTTTTTTTCATTCTTTCTATTTCCCACTTTAACTTTGCTTTTCAAATAAATAAAATGTCTTTAAAAATTAAAATTTTAGACAAAATACTTACTACTGATGAGAAAAGTCTTAGTTATGTTTTACTCATCACTCTATGAATTGTAAAGCACCCCAGCTCAGCTGGTAAGAGACTGCATCATTTCTAACCCTATGTTAGTACTGAGCTCTGCTCCTTCTAATCCTTTCTTGTGAGTCTTTGTCCTGGACCGGGGTAGTTTCCTTACACAGACTAGTATGCACAAATCACTACTCTGTTCAGTGCTAAAGGGAGGGGTATCCTCAAATGTCTGCAGTTTTCTTTGTAGTTCTCTCCTCCCACCTCTCTCTCTCTCTCTCTCTCTCTCTCTCTCTATATATATATATATATATATACACATATATATAACTCCCTAGCTTACCCCCAGACTCCAAGTTCTACTCCTTGGGTTTTCCTGGGCTGTTTCTTGAAAATTTTCTTTAAGTGGTGACCTGAGGTGAAGGTACCTCATGTTGCTGTCTCTTATCTCTTAAAAGGAGATATGTGGTTCACTGTATGTTATAAATCATTGCTTTACATATTCTATCTGCAGGAAAAATAATGTACATGGTCTATTTTATTTTGTATTCCTTGATAGTTTTTAGGCATTTCTTTTCTCTCAAAAATAACAATAGAGAAAACAGAAAAACAAATTACATTTCTCAAATCTTCCATAAACTTTGTCCATTCTTGCACCTTTGTATCCCTCAAAATCTTTTATTCCATATAGCTGCTTTCTAATTTTTTTACTTTCTTAATATCCATGGCTGGCACTACTCTAAAATAAGCATTTCCAGGCTCATAAAGAATTTTCCTATGGTTTGTATAATTGACACTAATCTACTCTTACTTGCTTGATCTCTTCCAATAAATGAAACTATTGACCACTTTTAAAACAGTTTAATCACTTCACTGCCCTGTTTATTTTTTATTTTTTTAAACTTTTATTTAATGAATATCAATTTCCAAAGTACAGCTTATGGATTACACATGGCTTCCCCCCACCACTAACTTCCCTCCCACCCGCAACCGTCCCCTCTCCCGCTCCCTCTCCTCTTCCATTCACATCAAGATTCATTTTCAATTCTCTTTATATACAGAAGATTGATTTAGTATATATAAAGCAAAGATTTCAACAGTTTGCACCCACATAGAAACACAAAGTGAAAAATACTGTTTGAGTACTAGTTATAGCATTAAGTCTCAATGTATAGCACATTAAGGACAGAGATCCTACATGAGGAGTAAGTGCACAGTGACTCCTGTTGTTGACTTAACAAATTGACACTCTTGTTTATGGCATCAGTAATCACCCTTGGCTCTAGTCATGAGCTGCCAAGGCTATGGAAGCCTTTTGAGTTCACTGACTCTGATCATATTTAGACAAGGTCATAGTCAAAGTAGAAGTTCTCTCCTCCCTTCAGAGAAAGGTACCTCCTTCTTTGATGACCTGTTCTTTCCACTGGGATCTCACTCACAGAGATCTTTCATTTAGGTAATTTTTGCTTGTTTTTACCAGAGTGTCTTGGCTTTCCATGCCTGAAATACTCTCATGGGCTTTTCAGCCGGATCCGAATGCCTTTAGGGCTGATTCTGAGGCCAGAGTGCTGTTTAGGACATCTGCCATTCTATAAGTCTGCTGTATATCCCGCTTCCCATGTTGGATCGTTCTCTCATTTTTTTATTCTATCTGTTAGTATTAGAAGACACTAGTCTTGTTTATGTGCTCCCTTTGACTCTTAGTCCTATCATTATGATCAATTGTGAACTGAAACTGATCACTTGGACTAGTGAGATGGCATTGGTACATGCCTCTTTGATGGAATTGAATTGGAATCCCCTGGTTTATTTCTAACTCTACCATTTGGGGCAAGTCCAGTTGAACATGTCCCAAATTGTACATCTCTTCCCTCTCTTATTCCCACTTTTATATTTAACAGGGATCACTTTTCAGTTAACTTTCAACACTTAAGAATAACTGTGTATTAATTACAGAATTCAACCAATAAGTATTAAGTCGAACAACCAAAAAATAAATTCTAAAAGAGAGAAAGTATTAAGTTGTTTATCGACAGTCAGGGCAAGGGCTGATCAAGTCACTGTTTCTCATAGTGTCCATTTCACTTTAAAAGATTTCCTTTTTGGTGCTCTGTTAGTTGTCACTTATCAGAGAGAACATATGATATTTGTCCCTTTGGGACTGGCTTATTTCACTCGGCATGTTTGCCAGATTCCTTCATTTTGTTGTAAATGACCAGATTTCATTGTTTTTGACTGCTATATGGTATTCTATATAGTACATATCCTATAATTTCTTTATCCAGTATACTGTTGATGGGCATTTAGTTTGATTCCAGGTCTTAGCTATTGTGAATTGAGCTGCAATAAACATTAAGGTGCAGACAGCTTGTTTGTTTGCCAATTTCATTTCCTTTGGGTAAATTCCAAGGAGTGGGATGGCTGGGTTGTATGGTAGGGTTATATTCAGGTCTGAGGAATCTCCAGACTGACTTCCATAGTGGCTTGACCGTTTGCATTCCCACCAACAATGGGTTAGTGTCCCTTTTCCCCCACATCCTTGCCAGCATCTCTTGTTGGTACTGTCCCATTTAAACCATTTGTTGCATCTCCATTGCTTTTTTGTAAATGCCTAAGCCCCTGTATTAGGCTTACAAAGTTCTTAATGGCATGAGAATAACTCATGTATTCATTATGTCTCATTACTGAACTCTTTCTTCAATATGTATTTGCCAAATAGAGACTTCAAAGACCATGATTTATCTTTCTGCTATTCCTGTTCCGTTATTTTTTATTTGCTTGGAATATTCTGCACTCTCTTGTCTCGTCATCTTTATCTGCAAATATCCATTCATTTTTCATGCTGTATGCAACTCCTAAAGGCAATCCTCGAAAGTACCCCAAAACCAGTTAGATGATTTTCTGTTATCCTGTAATCTGTTTAGTTTCCCCACATCATTTGACATAACATTAGACTAATTGCCCTTTCTTCACTGACTGATTTGCTCCAATGAAGATGGATATTTTTATTTATTTTGTTATTATAATGCAGCAGAACTTCAAAATGTTCCTGGAGAAATTGAATTGAATCAAATTGTAGGGCAGGTATTTGCCCTCGTAGTGAAAATGCTACTTTAGGTATCTTAATGCCTGAGTTCATTCCTGACTCCTGACTTCAGCTCTCTGCCAGTGCAGATCCTCGGAACATCAAAGATGGATCAAATAATTGGATTCCTGTCTTTCATGTGGAAGATCTAGGTTATGTTCCCTGTTTCTGACTTTGGCCTAGCCCAACACAGGCCATTAGGGACATTTGAGAGATAATCCAGGATTGATGTTTATCTCTCTCTTCCTCTTTCTCTCTCTTTCTATCCCTTTCTCTCTCCCCAACACTTATACTGTCTCCCTCTCAAAAGAAAAAAAAAAGGTGTTAATTTTTGTGCAAAATTTCTTGAAATTCATGCATAGGGTTTTCACAGTGCGCATTTTCCATGAACTTTCTGAACATCCCTCTCACCCCTCTAAAGCTCAGAATACAATTTCTGCTCCACAGAACTTCCTGAATAAGTATTTTTTATCTATCTATCTATATATATATATATATACGATGCCTACTATATGTCAAGTCTTGTACTAAGCACTTATATTACTTTAATGACTAAGATTTTTTACCTTATAGGTTTTACATTATATTTGGCTGATAGACAATAAGTAGTAAGAATAATAAATATGTGAGTATATTACTATATTGTGCAATTATATGATAATTACAATGGAAAAATTAAACGGTTCAAAATTTCATGCGGGGAATATTCTTCATTGAAACAGTGAAAATATGCAAATATTGAAGGAGACGAGGTGTTTACCTATACATACATCTAGAGAAAGGTGTTCCAGATAGAAAATACAAGAGAAAACAATTTTTTGCTTATAAAAGTTTAAGAAGCATTCAATGCTATTAGAAAAAAATAATAATAGCGTGCTTGTGTGTTTGAGAAATAAAATATTCATGGTGGCTGAAACAAAGAGAGCAATGGAGAAAGCCAGAATGGCAACAGGCAACTCACTTAACAACCTGCACTTTTATCCTTGATGAGAGGAGAGACCATTGCAGAATTTTCAGTTGGAAAGGAAAACAATCTTACATGTGTGTGAAGAGAATTACTCTGACAGTTGTGTTGAAAACTAATTTCACAAGTGCATGAAGTAACATGTAAGTTTCTACCTGAGAAGGTACATTAGCTTCCTATTGTTGCTATAATAAATTCACACAGATTAAATAGCTTAAAATAATCCAATTGTATTACCTTATCATTCTAGGTCAGAAATTCACAATATGTTTTGCTATAAAATTGTTGTTTTGCAAGAACAGTGTTCCTTCTGGATGCTCTAGGGGGCAATATACTTCTAGCCTTTTCCACCTTCTAGACACTGTTCCTATTTCTTGATTAGCGGAATCCTTTCAGGATATGGTGTCACTCTGATCTCTGCTTCTATCGTCTCATGTGTCCTGTGATTGTGAGTTCCTGCTTCCTCTAACAGAAACCCGGGTGATTATACAGGTTCCACCCACATAATCCTGGAAAATTCCTGAAATTCCAAATCTTTCACTTAATGTTATCAGTAAAGTCCTTTTGCCATACAAAGTAAAATATACAGAAGTTTGGGGGATTAGAATGTGGACCTAATTGGTGGGGCAAGAGGGGGGCATTATTTTGCCTCACAAGTCAGCTAGCAGAGAAAATTAGGAAAGGCTTTGTGAATGAAGTGAGTCATTGAAGTCTATGCAAATGGTAGATAGACACCTAGATATAGGTATATTAATACTTTTTTTATCAAACTGTAACTAACACTTGGGAATATATACTAAACTTTGGTGTATATTTGATGAGTTTTAACAAATGTAGGTATCTGTTTAACACAGTATAGATAACAGATGGTCATAAAGCTCTGTCATTCCTGTCCCAATAAATAACTCCCACCATTGCAAACATGTGCAACACCATTTTTAATCTAACATTGGGGGTTACTTTTGCCAATTTTTGACCTCATGTAAATAAATTCATGCTTAAAACAGATTACTGAACTACTGTGTCATTTTTAACTCAAAGATATACCTGGGAAATTCAGCCACATTGAGACTGAACATTATTCCAGCTGCATAAATATGTGAAAAGTATCCATTCCATTTATAAACCCCCAGGGGTTCAGATAACAGAAACTTAGACCACCATGTGATGGATGCATTAAGATGGCAGGATCTTTAAGCGTGAACCAAGGGACTGGCACTTTGACTTCCTGTCTCACTCTATGATTCCTTTCTCTTGATGTATTTCTGCCATTAATGATGCCATGCACCATTAGTTCACTAATTCACTAAGAATGAACTAGTGGAACTACCTGATACTGAATTTAATTAGTAAATATATTTTCTTTTTGTATTATCTAACTCAGATATTTCTATACCAATGGAAAATAAAATAGTGCACATGATTTCCAGGATATTTGATGTGCATCTTAATCTGTCCAGATTGCTGTAAGAGACTTCCATAGACCATTTGAACTATGAACAACAGAAATTTATTTTTCACAGTTCTAGAGATTGATAAATCCCAAAACAAAGTGCTTGCAGATACAGAATCTGGGGCCTATCCTCTGTCTCAGAGACATCCATCTTTACAGTGTATGTTTACTTGGCTGAAGGGGTGAGGGGGCTCTCAGAAGTCTCTTTATATCAGGGCACTCACTTCATTGAAGTGGGTTCTGCCCTCATGACCTAATCACCTACAAAAGACTCCACCTCCTAATCCCATAATACTGAGGGTTTGGATTTCAGCATATGAATTTTGGGGGGAAACCATAAATTCACTCTCTAGCATAACATTTCCAGATTTAAGGATTGGTGTTGTCACATAGTGGTTTAAATCACCAACATCCCATCTCAGAGTGTGATTCAAGTCTCATGTACTCAGTTTCCAATCCAGCTCCCTGCTACTATGTCTGGGAAAACATGATAAGCCCTTGTGTTTAGGCCCTTGCCACCCACATGGATGATGTGGATAAAATTCTAGGCGTCTGACTTCAGCCTGGCCCAGCCCGGGCTTTTGCAGACGTTTGGGGGTTGAATTAATGAATGGAAAACTCTCTCTCTTTCTCTTTCTCTCTCTCTCTCTCTCTCTGTGTATATGTGTCTTTCCCTCATTCAAATAAATCTGTTTTAAAAAAAATCCAGATTTAACTTTCTTGATGAGTCTTGTGATGATTATGAATGTAGATAATCTTTCACATCATAAAATTCCACTATATATGGGCTACAAACCTAAATATCAAGGATAAAGCAGTAAATATTCTGTAAATAAACAGAAAAATACCATCACAATCATATGGAAAGATTGTTTAAATGGGACATTGAAACTGATAATTATAAATAAAAGTTGATGAACTTGATGTATTCCAAAATTAAAACCAACAGAATATCTTGAAAATGAATATGAAATGTGAAAGAAAGAGAAGGTTTACGCTAAGTTAGGTTTGGGAAATTGGAAAGGTTTACTTCAAACAGAAAAACTTTGACTGGGTTTGGAAGGGAACAACCATTCAGTCATGGACAAGTTAAATTAGAGATATCTGTTAGATACTTAGGGAGAGATAGCAAATAGACAATTTGAAATGAGTATGAAGTTTGTAACAGGTATCTAAAATGGATATATGACTTTGGGTATGATTTTCACATGGTAGTTTTATTTAAAGACATAAGAATGTGTAAAAATCACTAACATTGTGATTGTAGAAAGAGATCAAAGCACTTAAATCCAGTATATTCCAATGTTAAGAGACCTAAGAGAAAAAAGAAGAGAAATAAAAAATTATCAGTGAAATAAACAGATAAACTAGACTTCCAAGGCAAAAGAATAAGTTTATCATAGTTTAAGGAGCAATACAATTTTTTTATCTCCTTAATAAGATAAATATTGAGAAAATATAGATAGCTGTATTGTTTGTAAGAGCAATTTCAGCAGAGTGGTCTACAGAATGAAACTAAAGAATGAGGTTAAAAAATTAAAGATAATTGATAAACACTGGATCAAGGAAATAAATGAGGTGTTAATTAGTGGAGATGTTTAGAGACGCTATACTCATATGTTTGCTTGTTTATTTGATTTTCTTTAAAAATATTTATTTATTTATTTTTCTTGAAAGGCAGAGTTACAGAGGGGAGAGAAGAGAGAAAGAGAGAGAGAGATAAGCAGAGAGAGAGACAGACAGAATCTTTGATCTGCTGCTTCACTCCCCAATTGGCTGCAAGGGCCAGAGCTGGGCCAAAATAAAGCCAGGAGCCTGGAACTCCATCCAGGTCTCACATTTGGGTGTAGGGGCCCAAGTGCTTGGTCCATCTTCTGCTGGAAAGATTTATTTTAAGCAGAAAAGTTTTGATTGGGTTTGGAAGGTGATAACCATTCAATTTTGGACAATTAGGAAACTGTATTAGAAGTGGAGCGGTTGCGTGTAAAATTGATGCCCACATAGGATGCCAGCATTGCAGATGGTGCCATGATCCCAGCCCCTATATATTTGGTTTTTTACCTAAAAGTTTACAATAATTGAAGCTATAATTTTACCAGATAACTACATGAAAAGTGAAACAAGTTTAAAATAGGAAAAATTTTATTATTTATTTATTATTATTTTTATTATAATTTATCATTATTTATTATTACCTGTATTAAAGGGGGTTACTATAATAACTGAACATTGATTTTAATTTAGAACTAACTGACTAGAATACCAAGGCATGTGTTATTATGAAAAGTAGTAGTGGATGAAGTAATAATGGGGTAGAGAAATGTTGTATTAAATTTATAAGGGTAGTGAATTATAAAGACAGATATAGGGTGGCCTATACATTATGTAGGAATTAAAGCTGTTAGTAAAGACAAGATCTGCTTATGCACATGGAAAGAGAAGGGTGATATGATGCGGAGTACTATTCATTGGAGGTGGAGACTTTCAGAAACAAGAATTCAGAATATGAAAGGTTCATCTATGCTGTCCATATGAACAGCATGAAGAATTTCTGAGAATTTTATTATGGATGATGACAGTGAGCCAGGACCTAAAAATAGTGGAATAATAAGGAGAAATGACTCAGGGCTTGTTGCATGGCGAAAATAATGAGAGTTACTTAAGTATATAACTGAAGGCTATGAGGTTCAGAAATAATTAGTTAAATAATAAGAAAAGAATACCATTCAAAAAGCCAAAATGGGGAGCTGATAGAGCACATCCCGATCTCAAGGCCTACTGGAACAAGTAGTATGGGAGAGAAAACAGCCATGATTTTAAAAGATTTCTGGAGACACAATTTCCTTTTGGAACAGCCAAAGGGGAAGTCCTGATTTCAATTTAAGCTAGAAAATTAAGAGTTCAGAAAAAGAAGTTAATGTCATAGGGGATTAGCAAACTGAATTTTAGAAGGTATAGGGAAGGAAATTCCAGTTTGGATGGACAGGATTCAGGATATGCACACCTTCAAGGAGATTGTGTTGGTGTGTGAGAGGCAAAGGATGATCCGGAGCTCTTGGGTCTTGTATACTTGTATTCAACAACAAGAAATGAGTACATGATAATATTAGTTCTGATGTATTTGGAAAATATCAGTGATGAAGCTCATATGGCTGCAACTGATGATGATAGAAAGGCTAAAACCAGTGCACGTGGTCAGCTTTCACCCCATGTACACCCCACATTTCAACCCTCTCAGGGAACAGAAAAAAACAATGGCACAGTTGTTTAGGAACTATTTCTTTTAAGAAGAAAACTGATTTCAAAGCATACTACAAAAGCTAGTAAATAAAACAGAATGATACCAGCATGAAAACCAATACATAGCTCTATGGAACAGAACAGAGAGCTCAATAATTAATCCACATACATACAGGCAACAGATTTTCTTTAAAGATTTTATTTATTTATTTCAGAGGTACAGTTACAGGTAGAGAGAAAGACAGTGGAAAAAGTCTTCCATCTGCTAGTTCACTGTGCAAATGGTTGTGACAGTGGGAAGCCAGGAGCCAGGGGTTTCTCCTGGGTTTCCCACAGTAGTACAAGGGCCCAAGGAGTTAGGCCTTCTCCCACAGCTTTCCTGGCCATAAGCTGAGAGATGGATCAGAAGAGGAGCCCATAAGGATGCCAGCACAGCAGGAAGAGACTTAGCCTAAAGGTACCAAGAACATACATTGGAGAAAGGATAGTCTTCAATAAAAGATGCTGGGAAAATTATACCTACACATGTATAAGAATGATATTACATCACTACCTCTCACCATATACACATGACAACTCAAAATGAATCGAAGAGCCAAATATAAGACCTGAAATGACAAGATTGCACAAAGAAAACATAGTAGAAATGCTTCAATAAAATGGTGTATAAGATGATTTCTTGGATAATATCCCAAAAGTTCAAGTAACAAAAGAAAAACCAGACAGATGGGATTATAACAAATTCAGAAGCTTCTGCACAGCAAAGGAAACAACCAGCAGCAAAGAGATTTCTTATAAAAGAAGAAAGAAAACTTCCATGTGATACAATCATTCTGCTGTGTAGGATTGTATATACCCAAATAATATGAAACAATTATTTCATAAATTATGTTCATTGCAGCACTATTCACAATAGCCAACATATGAAATCTACCAAACTGTCCTTAGTTGGATGAAGGCATAGAAACAATGTGATATGTATGCACAGTGGGATATTGTTCAACCATAAAAAAAGAAATGAAATCCTGTCATTTGCAGTGAAATGGGTGGAACTCAAGGATTGTTCTTGTTAATTGAAATAAGCCAGACACAGAGAGACAAATACTGTTTGTTCTCCCTCATTTCCAGAACTAAAACAACAAGAATGAGGAGAGTAAACAACAAAAACAAGCTAATCTGAGACCAGGATACTGATTATTAGAGTCTGTGAAGGATGGGAAGGATAGAAGCTTGGAATAAAAAGTAGGGGAAACTAGTTGTGGTTTATGAATTGTGACAAATCTATCACAGTAATTTGCGATGAGTTTAGTTTACAGATTGTGACAACATATGATACTAATAAAAGATGTTTCCAGTGGAGGAAGTAGGGTGTGGGGAACTCTGTACTATTTCACAATTTCTGTTTTATTAATTTAAACCTGTTCTGAAATAAATACTTGAATATGTGGACATAATTTCCTATAGTAGAAATTGGATATTTCAAAACTACAAGTGATTTTTGGCTGTTGTTGGGATGTTTTTTGTTATTTCCCATTTAATTTTAGGAAAGGTTTGTGTGCCAGTGTATCCTTGGAGTTGTCCGTGAATAACCGCTTCATAGTATCACCCAGATAAGTCTTATAGAAAACATTTGTAGCTGACAAATCAGCTTTGTTCCTGTACAACAATCTTTCTTGATTGCTTGTGGGGACTAATCACCTATGCTTTTCTGTATTAATGATATAAATGTTTTGAATTAAGGAGGCACAGTGGCCCTCACATCTTAATTGTTGGAAAAGAGGCACAGATTGATGCCTCCTCACACAGGGCACCAAAACTGTTAGGAAAAGCGGCACAGAATAGAGTGGCGGTATACAAATCTACAGCCAGACAGAATTTATTCGGAGAAAATGAATTTGTAGAGGTGGGTGACCAACTGCAGTCGTGGATATTGATAGAACACTTGGCGTAAGACCCTGATCCCAGAAGCTGGGCCTTTTTATATTTTAAGAGGGCCAGGGATGGGTATAATGGGCAGTAGAGGGAGATGAGTTCTTGAAACTGGTCTTTCAGGTGGCCATGCTGGGCCTTGGGAATCTGAGAAAGAATGAAGGGGTGTGGTATGAAGGTGATAGGGTGTGAGAGCCAATTGAGATTCAAGGGAAAGAATAAATACCAAAGAATAAATATCAATCTAACTTTTGGGCAAAGAGCAAGAATGACTGAGGCTTATGCCCTTGTTCTATCATTAATACCAACCAGAGGACTTATCCACTTTAGAAGATGTTGTGAGGTTATGAATAAACTTCAGAATTGTTTCTACAAGATACTTTGGAGATGAGCTCTTCTATCAGCTATTAAAAATTACTTAAAATATTTTACTTAAATATATGATTGTCATCTTTTAAATGTAGTAAGATAAAAATAAACAGAATGAAAACATGGTGAGAGATGAAATTTCACAGGCATATTGTAGAAGCTATGGAAAGTGACAAACTTCATCACAGTAGTATTAAATGGCAAAGGATTAACAGCTGTAGAAGAAGTTCAACTGAGATTAAATGATCGGTTTCAAGTAGTGTTAGTTGAGGAAAAAAGAGCAAAATAATGCCTATATGCGAAACTTAGAGGAACCAACATTGTTATTGGATCCCAATTTTTGTATATCAATCAAATACCAAAGTCAAAGCAACCATGCTATAAGAGTATATAGAGAACTTGAAACATATTTTTTTGGGGGGGGGGGCAGGCAGAGTTAGACCGTGAGAGAGAGAGAGAGACAGAGAGAAAGGTCTTCCTTTTCCATTGGTTCACCCCCCAAATGGCCGCTACAGCCGGTGCGCTGCGCCAATGTGAAGCCAGGAGCCAGATGCTTCCTCCTGGTCTCCCATGTGGGTGCAGGGCCCAAGGACTTGGGCCATCCTCCACTGCCTTCCCGGGCCACAGCAGAGAGCTGGACTGGAAGAGGAGCAACGTGGACAGGATTGGGTGCCCCAACAGGGACTAGAACCCTGGGTGCCAGTGCCGCAGGCGGAAGATTAGCCAAGTGAGCTGTGGTGCCAGCCAAAACAGAAATAATTTTAAAAAGTTTTTTTTTTTCTAAAAAAGACTTGAAAAGTTCATTAATATAATATATTGGTAATATATGTTATTGGCAATACATTAGTATTCATGATATATTTTACTGATACATTTAGTATGTGTTACATATGTACAGTATGTGTGTATATGTGTGTGTGTATATATATATATATATATATATAAAATTCTCCAGCCCACTGCATTTTAGACTGTAATTTCTAATATCGGCAGAAGTCTGGTTTTAGAACATTCACACAAGTTGTGCAAAACAACTATATTAATCATTGGTAGTAAGAGAGGGATGATGGAGATGTTAGATTCATACTGATCTGTTTCCCAAAACTACCTAGGGCAGGCAGTATGTCCTCTGTGCCTCATATCCAGTAAAATGGGGGGAACCCATACAGAAGGACCTCCTCGTTTTCAGGGAAGATGGCAAGAAAACCCAGGCTGTCCCAGCAAGTTTTTCCGTAGCTCAGGGTGTTTTATTCAGAAACATTCTACAATTAAGTCTGAGAAGGGTAAGGGGAGAGTTAGGTTTGTCTATGTTCACCCAGAGAACTGTCTTGCACAAACATCCACACAAACTGTTTACAATAGGAAATTCAATATATATCATGAACCAATAGCTGTGATATAGAGTTGAGTGATACACAATACCTAAATCTAGGAAATCTGAAGTCAGAATAAGAGGTGCTTCTTTGTTCATTACTTCCAAATAACCTCTTAGGGGACTTTTCTTCCCATGACCACAATTTTAGGTTCTCCTTTTCCAGAGGGAGACAATTCTCCAAATAGACTGTAAAAATTGCCTCTAAAATTAAATCTGTGTATGCTAGTTGGTCATTTGATTTCCTTGTGTCAGATAACCAACAAGCAATTAAAGAAAATACCAGACTGTCAAGTATAATTGACCCTGATCATTCGAGGAGGTAGGGTAGCTGCTACTTGCTGAGATAAGCAAGGAGAGAGTTTAGAAATCAAAGTTCCTCTGGGGTACATCTCAGCTGTTTCCCATTTCTACATGAGTTGGCAATTACAGCAAACACAGTCTGACAAGAGCATATGAACCTGAATCATTCATATGCAAAGAGCTTTATTAGCAAACTTGCTGGTCAAGAGGGCAGGTGACCTAGGAAGATAGAGGAGGGAGGGGTGGGATAACAGCTTTAGCCTTGAGATCTACAGCCAATGGAAATAGAGCTTCTGTCATCAACCTCTTTTTGACATTTTTTTTTCTTACACACATGACAGGGCAGAACAAATGGAAGCTGAGTTGGGAGTATGTTAGAGTGGGTATCAGTGTTTTGTCCAAATCTGTCATCAAAGCTTTTTGTGTGCCACACCCACCTCTCTCCCACCACCTTTTATTTGGATTACCAATAATTTCTGCACATTTTTGGAAAATAGACCTCAGGTGGATGGAGTCTTTGTTGCACCTATTAAAAAAAAACAGAGCTGCACTCTGCTATGGCCTGAGAAATCAATGGAAGATGGCCCAAGTGCTTGGGCCCCGGCACCCACATGGGAGACCTGGAAGAAGCTCCTGGTCCCTGGCTTTGGATTGGTGCAGCTCTGGCCATTGCAGTCAATTGGGAAATGAACCATCGGATGGAAGAGCTCTCTCTCTCTCTCTCTCTCTCTCTGCCTCTCCTCTTTCTGTGTAACTCTGACTTTCAAATAAATAAATCTTAAAAAAAAAAAAAATAGAGCTGCAGATGCACATTTCCTGGGCATCCTTATTCCAATTTCCCACAGAGGCGGGAGACCTTAGGCCCCTTGCCTCAGGTCATGACAACCTTGAGTTCCCCTTATGTGCTCTTGTCCCTGAAAATTCATTAGACGCTAATGTCTGCAGGGTTTTGCCTAGAGAGAACCATTTATTGGATTTCTTTCACTGTGATGTTTTCCTCTTTCCCTGACACTTTCCTTCTGAAAGTATTTCCATTAGAGAGCCTATGTTAGGAGCTCTTTTCTCTAAAGTCCCTGACTGTGCTCCTGCTGAACCAGACCTGAAGCATTAATATGTCAAAGTCCAAGAATAAACCACTTCTTCCTCATCCTAATCACATTTTTATCTTATAACACTTTAAAATTAATCTTCTCTTCCAGATAAATGATGATAACACATAGGGTATTTAGTCATTTTTTTAACTTTTGAGTGCATTATTAATACTGTTTATTAGCCAATACTGTCTTTTAATCTTTGCATATGAATTTATCACTTTTTTGGCTAATCATCCTTATTGCATTCTACATCTTTTATCTAGACAATCACTTTTTTTTTTTTTTTTTTTTTGACAGGCAGAGTGGACAGTGAGAGAGAGAGACAGAAAGAAATGTCTTCCTTTGCCGTTGGTTCACCCTCAAATGGCCACCGCGGCCGGCACGCTGAGGCTGGCACACCACACTGATCCGAAGCCAGGAGCCAGGTGCTTCTCCTGGTCTCCCATGCAGGTGCAGGCACAAGGACCTGGACCATCCTCCACTGCACTCTCGGGTCTCAGCAGAGAGCTGGCCTGGAAGAGGAGCAACCGGGACAGAATCCGGCGCCCTGACTGGGACTAGAACCCGGTGTGCCAGCACCGCAGGTGGAGGATTAGCCTAGTGAGCTGCGGCGCCGGCCATCATCTAGGGCAATCACTTTTCTTCTTGAAAGACATCCTCATTCAAATCTCACATCTTATCTTTGCGAATACTCTTTATTTGCAATCTCTCTCTTCTATCTTCTTGTTGTAGAATCCACATTATACATTAAATCATCTCAATTCCACCATCTCTCTGAAGCTGTCATTCATATTTCCATCTTTATCATTATATGCTGCATGTAGACAATTCGTGGAAATATGATTTCCTGTTCACTTATTTGCTTTCTTCCTTTGTTGTTGTAGCTTCTAATTTAATGATAATTTTAATCAGAAAGAAAGGAAATGAAAATAAGTCTACTGTGTAGTTCAATAAATGATAACAAGTGGAAAAATTAAAGTAATCTCTACTTTATATAACTTTACCAGTACTCAGAAGTCCCATATGCTGCTACAAATTTATCTCATCTTGTTACGTTACAAACTGATAGTGACTGTTTTGAAATGAATACAGGGTCCAGCCTATGGTATAGCCTGATAAGCTGCCACTTTTGGTGCTGGCAACACTTATCAGCATACTGGTTCAAGCACCATCTACTTTGTTTCCTAAGGTAGAAGTGTCTGGGCACCTGAAGCCACATGGGTGACCCAGATGGAATTCTTGACTCCTGGCTTCAGTTTGGCTCCTGCCGTTGCTGCTGTGGCCACGTGGGGAGTAAACCAGTAGATGCAATATCTCTCTTTCTGCCTCTCCCTGTATTTATATTGTTCTGTCTTTCAAACAAATATCTCTTTAAAAATGTTTTAAAAAGTCCCAGCTCTGGCCTTTGCGGCCATCTGGGGAGTGAACCATCAGATGGAAGAACTCTCTCTCTGCCTCTCTTCTCTCTGTGTAACTCTGACATTCAAATAAATAAATACATAAATCTTTAAAAAAAAGTAAAGTGTGTACAAAATTGAATTACATAAGATCTTCGTGCTAACATTAAATTATTTATGAATTTTATGTAGATTTTAGCTTGTATCCAAGATTTTCTGTTTTTAACTGAGCTATGTTCTTCCCTTGCATGAATACATCATCATTTATCTGTGATTTTATTGTGAATTAGGTTTGTTTCCAGGATTATGGATGGACGATTTTGCAGTAAACACTGTTGTACATATTTTTGCATTGTACATGGAGAAATTTCTTTTGGGCAAAATCTAGCAATGAACTGCAGGATCCTGAGTTAGGTAAAGCCAAATAATTTTCTGAAGACACAGTACCAATTTGCATTCTTTCCACCAGTTGTCAGGGATTTGTCAGGGATTCTTTCATCTTTTTGTTTTAAGATTTATTTATTTATTTGAAAGGTAGAGTTACAGAGAGGAGAGAGAAAAGTCTTCTACCCACTAGTTCACTCCCCAAATGGCCTCAACAGCCGGAGCTGGGCTCATCCGAAGCCAGGAGCCAGGAGCTTCTTTCAGATCTCCCATGTGAGTGCATGGGCCCAAGAACGTGGGCCATCTTCTGCCGCTATCCCAGGCAATATTAAAGAGCTGGTTCCGAAGACAGTGCACGAACCGGCGCCCATATGGGATGCTAGCACTGAAGGCAGAGGCTTCACCCACTACACCACAGCGCCACCGGATTCTTTTATCTTTACATACGTGAGATCACAGTGGGTCTTAACAATTGTCATTTTGCTTCATGGTAGTTTTGTCTCATGGATTTTACCTTGCATTTCTACTGACGAAACTAAGATCCATTTTCATATCCTTAGCAGACATCTGAATATCCTGTTTTGCACGTGTGTTCAACCCCTTTCCAACATTTGGTTTCACTAAATTTAATGCACATATGCACATTATAATAAATTTAAAACAAAATTTGTATATTAAAGGGGTTGGAATATCCATTAGACAATGCAATAGCTTAATTAACTTTTCTTTTTTTAATTTTTATTTAATGAATATAAATTTCCAAAGTATAGCTTATGGATTACAATGGCTTTACCCACATAACTTCCCTCCCACCCACAACCCTCCCCTCTCCCGCTCCCTTTCCCCTTCTATTCACATCAAGATTCATTTTCAATTCTCTTTATATACAGAAGATTGATTTAGTATATATAAAGCAAAGATTTCAACAGTTTGCACCCACATAGAAACACAAAGTGAATAATACTGTTTGAGTACTAATTATAGCATTAAATCACAATGTACAGCACATTAAGGACAGAGATCCTACATGAGGAGTTAAGTGCACAGTGACTCCTGTTGTTGACTTAACAATTTGACACTCTTGTTTATGGCATCAGTAATCACCCTAGGCTCTTGTCATGAGTTGTCAAGGCTATAGAAACCTTTTGAGTTCACCGACTCTGATCTTATTTAGACAAGGTCATAGTCAAAGTGGAAGTTCTCTCCTCCCTTCAGAGAAAGGTATCTCCTTCTTTGATGACCTGTTCTTTCCACTGGGATCTCACTCAGAGATATCTTTCATTTAGGTAATTTTTGCTTGTTTTTACCAGAGTGTCTTGGCTTTCCATGCCTGAAATACTCTTATGGGCTCTTCAGCCAGATCTGAATGCTTTAAGGGGTGATTTTGAGGCAAGAGTGCTGTTTAGGACATCTGCAATTCTATGAGTCTGCTGTGTATCCCGCTTCCCATGTTGGATCGTTCTCTCCATTTTTTTATTCTATCAGTTAGTATTAGCAGACACTAGTCTCATTTATGTGATCTCTTTGACTCTTAGACCTATCATTATGATCAATTGTGAACAGAAATTGATCACTTGGACTAGTGAGATGGCATTGGTACATGCCACCTTGATGGGATTGAATTGGAACCCCCTGGCATGTTTCCAACTCTACCATTTGGGGTAAGTCCGATTGAGCATGTCCCAAATTGTACATCTCTTCCCTCTCTTATTCCCACTCTTATATTTAACAGGGATCACTTTTCAGTTAAGTTTCAACACTTAAGAATATTTGTATATTAATAACAGATTATATGAATATTTATCTAGGGGATCCAAAAAACTCTACTAAGAGACTATTGGAACTCATAGAAGAGTTTGGCAAAGTAGCAGGATATAAAATCAGTTTGTATACACAGGCAATGCCACAGCTGAATAAGAGCTGCTAAGATCAATCCCAGTCACAATAACCACAAAAACAATCAAACACCTTGAAATAGACTTAATCAAGGACATTAAAGATCTCTACGATGAGAATACAAAATCTTAAAGAAATAGAAGAGGATACCAAAAAATGGAAAAATCTGCCATGCTCATGGATTGGAAGAATCAATATCATCAAAATGTCCATTCTCCCAAAAGCAATTTATAGATTCAATGCAATATCAATCAAAATACCAAAGACATTCTTCTCAGATCTGGAAAAAATGATGTTAAAATTCATATGGAGACACAGAAGACCTCAAATAGCTAAAGCAATCTTGTACAACAAAAACAAAGCTGCAGGCATCACAATACATGATTTCAGGACATACTACAGGGCAGTTGTAATCAAAACAGCATGGTACTGGTACAGAAACAGATGGATAGACCAATGGAGCAGAATAGAAACACCAGAAATCAATCCAAATATCTACAGCCAACTTCTATTTGATCAAGGATCCAAGACCAATCCCTGGAGTAAGGACAGTCTATTCAATAAACGGTGCTGGGAAAACTGGATTTCCACATGCAGAAACATGAAGCAAGACCCCTACCTTTCACCTTACACAAAAATCCACTCAACATGGATTAAAGAGTTAAATCTACAACCCAACACCATCAAATTATTAGAGAACATTGGAGAAACCCTGCAAAATTTAGGTACCGGCAAAGACTTCTTGGAAAACACCTCAGAAGCACAGGCAGTCAAAGCCAAAATTAACATTTGGGATTGCATCAAATTGAGAAGTTTCTGTACTGCAAAAGAAACAGTCAGGAAAGTGAAGAGGCTCCCGACAGAATGGGAAAAAATATTTGCAAACTATGCAACAGATAAACGTTTAATAACCAGAATCTACAAAGAGATCAAGAAACTCCACAACAACAAAACAAACAACCCACTTAAGAGATGGGCCAAGGACCTCAATAGACATTTTTCCAAAATGTATACTTTCTGCATACCCTATGCACTGATAATTCCTTTTATGATTTATTCCATGGATCAGACTCAACTAGGTAAAAGACAGCTAACATTGCCAGTCCCTAAATATGAACTTCAATAGTTCTTGGGAATGTGCTTCAAGTTCTAAATGATAGATGCTTAATAATCAGCTATTTCCCAATGTTCATTTTCTTACTGTACTACCCCTCTGATGAATTCTGTTTTTCTTTGAGCATAGTATTTATTATAATCCTTTCACAGTAGCTTTTGTAAACACAGTGCCTTTAAAGTTTTGCCTTTACTGCAACTTATTTTTAGTAACAAATAGTCCACACTGCACTTTGATGTCATACTTTCCCTTGAAAGGCTTAAACCAAATTTCATTTGTAATTACTTTTTTATTTTTTAATATTATTATACTGGTAAGGCTTCAAGCATTAAATGTCAAGCCTTAACAATTTAACAACTACATATGTTTCACTTTTCAAACTGGATACAATTTTTAAAGTTTTTTTAATGTAAAAAGATGTTTTGTGACTATGAGCTGATCTCCAGAGGTCAAAAAATTTCACTCTGTGAACTTTTGCTCTATCACTTACCAGCTTGTTAAAAGTTACTCTGTCTTTAATCCTTAGTTACTTAAAAAAAAAGTATCTTGCTCATTAAGTCCTCATAAAAACAAGTTAAGTAGTGATTGCATGTTAACGCCTTAGAAGTGAACAAAACACACAGCTGTCTTCTTGTCATGGGTATATTTTTTCCCAAACCCAGGGAGTATAATAAGCCGGTCAATATGTAAGGTGCCAAGTGATGAAAAAAGGAATGCGGAGAAAGAATTCCGAAAGTATTAGAAGTTATTACTGTAGTTGAGATATCAGAGAAAACACACCTGAGGAGACAGTATTTGAGCAGATCTCTCAACAAAGAAGGCAGTGAGCCAGGCAAGCATCTGCAGTGTAGTCTAGTGAAGAAAACAGGGGGAAGTAAGTGCAAGTGCCCTGATAGTGTGTGGTTCTGACTTTTGAAGAAATGCAAGAAAACGTCCATGATGGAGTGAACATAAAGCACAAAGGAGTTGGGGAAGGGCTGTTCCAAGGCTAGTGAGGGCGAACAGTTACTTATTTTGGAGGCAATCCTTTAAAAAACTGCAAGAAAAATTCTTTAAAGCATTACAAATGTCACAGGAAAGGTAATACTTTGTTAGAAAGAAAAATTTAAATTTTATAAATTTCAAAAGCCTAAAATACCACAAATATTCTTCTTTGTAATGTAGATAGAAGAGACTTCTTGTTCTCTGTGTTATCATCAAGACATTTTAAGTTATCCCATGTAATCATCTAGTTTGTAAGTCCTTTAGGTGGAATTGATATTGTTGTTGTTGAAAATGTTACTAAACAATATATTCAGACCTTAGTTTCAAAAGTTGCTAACAATGATCTCATAAGTTTGACTACATTTATTAAAAACATCATGTTTAGGCATAAGTATTTGTTTCATCGTTTTTGTGTTGATTATCTGTAAATATAACCTAGAACAACATTTTTAGAGTCTTTCAGTTAAATCATTATTCATCATAAAAAGCCACAACAAAAGGACCATTAAATCTCTCAATGTAGTGAATTTGCAGAATTAAGTTGCTAATGATCCATACTCTGTTGGTCAATCAAATAATACTTTATTTGTGTATTACTTTCATCTTTCATCTGCTTATTAATTTCTAGGTGGAGTGTATCATGATGGTTTGTTGTTTTGGGCAAATCCTTTCATTAACTACAGTTTCTGGGCAATCAAGATGCTTCTCTCTACTCTTATTATTTTTACTTATGAAAGATTTTAGCTCAATTACATCATTTAGAAAGTGTCTTTTGGGGGCAGCATTATGACATAGTAGATAAAACTGTCATCTGCAACTCTGGCGTCCCAAATAAGCACCAATGAGAGTTCCAGCTACTCCGCTTCCTACCCAGTTCCTGCCATTGTTCCTGGGAAAGTAGCAGAAGATGGCCCAAGTGCTTGGGCCCCAGTACCTATGTGGGAGATCACAATGGAATTCCTGGCTCTTAGCTTTAACCAGGCCCAGTTTTGCAGTTGCAGCAATTTATAGAGTGAACCAGCCAGTGGATAGATCTCTCTCTCTAACTCTGCCTGTCAAATAAATAAAGCAAATCGCAAAAAAAAAAAAAAAAAAAAAAAGGAATCTTTTGATATTTTTGAAATTTTTAAATTTGTTGATAACTTTACTTTTCATTATGCATTTAGATTCTACTCAGATAATTCCTTCCTCTCGTATTCAATTTCTGGTATAAATAATTATTAAAACATAAAAATTAAGATGAAGTCAAATCATGTAAACACATTTTACTGAAATATATTAAGGTGTTCATTTTATATAATGTACCTTGATTTATTGATAGATGTTGGAGTTTTGTAACTATTTCATTTATGATAGACAATTTCATGTATTTATGGTAATTAGAATAACAGATCATTGGAATTACAAGATTTTGCCAATATGAATTTTGAGTCAAACATGCAAGTAGCCAAGTGTGTATTTTGGCATGTGCAAAGTTATCAGATTTCACAGAGACACATTTTATCACTTACAGTAATATGCAAGGTTTGTGTTCCATAAGAAATGATATTTTGATAAAGTACTCTGAAACAAACGTACATACTTATAAGTCTTTTCTAGTAACAGATACTGCATTATCAAGGAATTTTTTGTAGAAGAAACTATCTATTTTTTGGCAATGATGGAATTATACCTTCAAATAATTTTTTATACCTGTAGTGATAGAAAAATACTTCCCTACCTTGGCTTCTTGTGTATTTTCACTTAACAGTTGATTTCTTCTCCACCCTCCATATATTTCCATTGTCGTGGACCTGATCCTATTATTCAGATTCTGATGCTGCAACATGGGATCACGGTGCTAGATGAGTCAATCTGGGGAGCAACAGGGTGTTATGCTTCCAGATGCTGTTTCCTCTTGGAAGGGCTAGGAACAACTTAACTGTGTATGAAGCTAATTTTAGCACAAATAAACAAAGTGAATGTCCTGAGTCAACTTCTTTAAGTCATTTCTAAAGTCAATGACCATTCCAATGTTATTCTAGAAGAAAAGTTTTTGGAAGGAAAATCAGAGTAAAAGAGACCAGGGTCTTAATTTGTTACTCTTAAAATATATTTATCTTGGGACCGGCTCCGTGGCTCACTAGGCTAATCCTCCACCTGTGGCACCCGCACCCTGGGTTCTAGTCCCGGTTGGGGCACCGGATTCTGTCCCGGTTGCTCCTCTTCCAGTCCAGCTCTCTGTGTGGCCCAGGAAGGCAGTGGAGGATGGCCCAGGTCCTTGGGCCCTGCACCCACATGGGAGACCAGGAGGAAGCTCCTGGCTCCTGGCTTTGGATCAGCGTAGCGCGCTGGCTGCAACGCAACCATTTGGGGGTGAACCAACGGAAAAGGAGGACCTTTCTCGCTGTCTCTCTCTCTCTAGCTAATTCTGCCTGTCAAAAAAAAAAGCAAAAAAAATTTATCTTGAAATTTTATTTTTCATGCATATGAATAAATTATTAGGAACACTGGGAGCCACTTATTCAAGTGAAAAAAATGTATAGGCTTCATTTGCTTCAGAGGAAATTGTCATTTGGTATGAATGGGTGTTGGAGTTAAACCTAGTGGTAAGCATACATTGGTACCTACAGGCAACATTAGGAATTTTGTATTTTTGTTTTTAATATCAAATTATGTAAAGTCCAGAAAATGTTTATATATATTTGTAATAGATACAAAATTTGCTCAATAAATAATTGTGTATGGCATAAATATTATATATGTTTATGTGAATGTCTCTTTATTAAGTGAAATTAGTCATATATATACATAAATATATACACAGATGCTCACACATACACATACACATCCATGAACATCAATGTTTGTAGAGAATCTTTTAAAAATTTTGGAAAATAGAATAGAGACATAAACTTAGTTTGCTGCAATATTTTTTTGAAATTAATATATAGATTTTTAATAATGCACAATATCTATGAACACTTTTAAGACACTTATATAAATGCATCTTAAAAATTTTCAATGTAAACAAAAATTTAATTCTATTTTCCATGAAACTTTTGAGAGCCTATTGAATACATTTCGTAATATAAGATTTAACTATTTTTTATTTCTCTATTTCAATCTCTCTGTCATCCCTCTGAATGTTTCCTTCCAAAATTCATAAGTTGACATCCTAATATTCAACATAATGATACTGAGTGTTAGTGCTTTCAGAAAGTGATTAAAGTGTCATGAATAGGATTATTGCTCTCATAAAATGACCCCCAGAGAGCAAGTTAGCCCCTTCTTCCTTGTGAGAACACAGCTGTGGGAAACTTTTTTGAGGAATGAGCTCACAAGAAACACCATGGTGGGGCCAGTGCTGTGGCATAGCGGGGACATTGATGCTTTACTTCTGATCCAGCTCTTCTATGGGCTGAGAAAGCAATAAGGTGGCCTAAGTTTTTGGGCTCCTGCACTTGTGTGGGAAGACCCCGAGGAAGCTCCTGGCTCCTGGCTTGGGATCTGCGCAGCTCTGGCCATTGCTGCCAACTGGGGACTGAAACAGCAGATGGAAGGCCCCTCTCTCTCTCTGCCTCTCCTTCTTTCTGTGTAACTCTGACTTTCAAATAAATAAATAAATCTTAAAAAAAGACACCATTGTTTGATATTAGATTTTCCAGTCCCTAGAACATTGAAAACTAAATTATTGCTGTTTATAAACTCCCTAGTATATGGTAATTTTTATGGCAGTCAAAATAAACTAAATTACTATATAATGTGTTATAATTAATAAATATGTACATATGTATGTATGTATGTATGTGTATACAAGGATACTTTATTCCAAAAAAAATTAAATACAGGCATATAGACTTTAAAGAGTTTATGGAAAATGTGTGTGTAATAAAAAAATGGTCTCCCAAAGGAATTTCAAGCCAAAATGAACATCTTTGAACTTCATTTAAACCACTTTTTGAAGTATCCTTGTAATACACACGTAAATCTGTGTATATATTTTATTAGCTTTGAAGTTCTCTTTGAATACTCTATTGATCCCAAACATACTGCTATAATAATATATTTTTAAATATCTCTAATAATACACTTTTATGAAGTGCTCTCAAGATAATTACATTGTAAATTAATAAGTATATTCATTTGCTCATTCCCTCAGTAAGTATTTATGAAATACTTTATAATAACATGTACTTTTCTTAGAACTCATTTATGGAATAAGCAACTGGTGACAAAAAAAGACAAAAATAAATCATTTGACCTAATATATGTGATAAACAGTATGAAAATAATACACCTTATTTAAGCATGCAGAATAAAACGGGATTTCTTTTTAACAAAAGGTGTTGTGGGAATTTTCTCCATTGAAACTAGTGATATAGAATGCAAAATTTCTTTATGGTATATGGATCTTCTGTTTTATTCAGACAATTCCTCATGATTGCCTTCTTATGATGCTTCAGCTTAGCCCTGAATCATCTTTTATTTTCCCCAAACTTATGATTTTATATTCTGCTCTAGAATTGAGAAAATGCTTAAAGAAGGGGAAACGATCTGAGAGAAGCCTTACTAAAGAACAACAATGAATTATTCAAGCTGATTTATGTGATGAAAGTTGGTAATAAACATGTAATTTGCTTAGTGCCATAAGTGTAAATTGATGTAAGTCAATTCTGCCTATATTACGCATAATAAAATTTTGTGTCTTTTCGCATTTGTATTTTTAGAAAAAAATAAAATTTTCATGTTCTTAGATGAAAGATTAGACGATATATCAAAGTCAAACTGATTTTCTGGTTTGCGTCCCACTGTGTGGGAGAAAGCAGAGCTATTTAGAAAGTGTCTAGGTCTCTAATTACATTTTTTGGCAAAAGTTTTAAATTAATCAAGTTTTACACATAGACTGAGTTTGGATAGAACTTTTTTATTAAAATGTAAGAGAAATAGAAATATAAGACAGTAAAGAGATATATAGAATTATTTTTGGAAGCATAGTCCACAGAAAATAGTCATAAAAACAATTTAAGCTTCATTTTGAATGAAAGAAAATCGGTTCTTTTATAAATAACCCTTTTGCCCATTTTTGTATTATTACTGCATATAAGAGTAAATGTGTTATTTCAGAGCAAACTTGAGCCCAGAAATAGGTATCAAGTGTAGAAAATTTGGATTTTAATGCTTATGAAGGGAGAGATGACATGCTTTATTATTTAACAATGATTATCATCGCAGAAGCAGTATTTCTATAAGATATTTAATAAATAATAGTTGGTATATAGTTACCAATGTTGTTACAGATATTTTAATACCAAATGATAAGACAGTTCTTTAAAATTGATTCTGTTGCAAGACTATAAATATATTTAATTATGGTCCTATTGAGACAAAATAATTTTGAATGTTATATTTTTATAATGGCTCTATAGAGCAGCTTCATTGTTACTGTTCAAATCTTTATGGTTCCATTATCAAGTGATTTTTTTTTTTTTTTTTTTGACAGGCAGAGTGGACAGTGAGACAGAGAGAGACAGAGAGAAAGGTCTTCCTTTGCTGTTGGTTCATCCTCCAATGGCCACCGCGGCTGGTGCACTGCACCCGGCGCACCGCGCTGATCCGATGGCAGGAGTCAGGTGCTTCTCCTGGTCTCCCATGGGGTGCAGGGCCGCAAGGCGGAGGATTAGCCTAGTGAGCCACGGCGCCGGCCATATTAAGTGATTTTTAACGTTCATTCTTTCCCCCACATGTCTGCTTATGAAAGAAAGATGTTATATTTGTCTGTGAGTTTTATATAAAAATGTTTTGGTAACTTTTCCTAAGAGCTATCCAGCATTATAGCAATGATTATATTAAAAACAAAAGTAATAAAATTGATAATGTAAGCTTTATTGATCCACAGTCCTTTCATTTTATTACCAAATAACTATCCACTGTCATACACTGAGCTAAGCTCAGGGGGGGGCGGGATACAATATAAAACAAAATCACTAGAGACAGTAAACAGGAAAGTACTTTAGGGAACATCAGTCACTACATGGGGAAATGCAAGGATATGGGGCAAAGAGCTCTAAAAACTGAATTCTCAACATAGAAGTTTGGAGAGTTTTCCTGGAGGAATTGCTTTTATAACTTAAGAATAAGTAGGACTAGATAGATGAGGGAACAACATTGGGTACCTTGTCCAAGGTGGAGGAATCATCAATTTTGATGTGTTAGGGTGAGTGATTTTACTGTTTTAATTATTTATTTATTGGAGAGGAAGAAAAGGAGGGAGAGAAAGAGCAACCTCCAATCTACTAATACATTCACCAAATACTCCACAAAATAGTTGCAATGGCAGAGGTTAGGTCAGAGGTGAAACTAGTAGCAGGGAACTAAATCCAAGCCTGGCACCAGGACATCAGAAACCTGATTACTTGAGCAGGAAGCTACAGTCAGGCAATGAAACCAGAACCAGAGGTCAAGCACTCTGATATGGATTACAGAGACCAGAACCTGTATCATAACCACTAGGATAAACAACTACCCCAAGATGAGAGATTTTTATGGCCAAGGATCCATTCGGTTTCACTCTAATGCACACAGTGAAGCCATTAAGATGATGAACATGCTAGGAATCCTATTTAGCTGTGAAAATAGTACGTTTAAACTTAATCCTAAGTTATGACACAATACTATGTTCCCTTAAGGCTGTCAGACTTTTTTTTAAAATTTATTTATTTATTTTGAAAGTCAGAGTTACAGAGAGTAAGGCAGAGACAGGGAGAACGGAGAGATTTTCCATCTGATGGTGCACAACCCAGATGACTATAATGGTCAGAGCTAGGCCAGGATGAAACCAGGAGCCAGGTGCTTTCTCCAAGTCTTTCAAGAGGGTAGCAGAGGCCCAAGCACTTGGGCCATCTTCCACTGCTTCCCCAGGTCACCAGCAGGAAGCTGGATCAGAAGTGGAGCAGCTGGGACACAAATCAGCACTCATATGGGACACTGGCATCTCAGGTGGCAGCCTTGTTACAGAAATCCAAGGTGGGAAGACTCCCTTTGTTCAAGCAGGCACCAGAGACAGTGGAGGATTGAAGGAGCTTATTACGCCAGCGGGCTCAGCTGGAATTATTTCCTGAGAATTGAGCAGCAATTCCAGATTTCTTATAATATTTATAGGTTTATCAGCATCATACCTTAGCTGTTACAGCATTGGTGGGCTTAAATTGCAGCCTATGTGACTTAGGGCCATACTTCCAAGGGTCGGTGCAGTGACAGATGATTTGTTAGGACAGATTTATGACTGGAGTTTACTGAAGCAGAACTTAGGACTTAGGACCAAGGTAACAGTGGGCAGCTGCTTCACTAGTTACTTGTGAGCAGCTGCTTTTCAAGGTCTGTGTTGGGAGGAGAGGTCTTCTCTCTGTCTCTGGTTGTGGCTGTATTTCCTCTACAGCCTTACCTGCTACACCACAATTCTGGTTTTGTTTGTTACTTTTTTTTACAGCATTTGGTAGATATTTATAGGCTTATTTAATCAGAACTGTTTTCCCTTTTTACTGGAGAACTAACAGCTATCAAAAACTACTTGCATATTGAAAGGTCAGATATTTCACTCATTATATCACTACCAAAAACAGGAGACTCAATCTGGGCAAACTCCATGACACAACTCCCACATATAGCCAGTGTTTGTTGGATAGTGAAATAGCAATGACCCAAGATTGTTGAGGCAAATCTCCAGTGCCACTGTAGAAAGTTAAACAACCATTTTTTTTTTTTTTAGTTTCATGGTTTACAACACAAAGATGTTTTCCAGTAAAGAATGAAATTGACATATATAATATTGTGGTGAAAGCAAAACATGATGGAATTCTAGTTCTCCATGAGAACCAGCCATATCTGTCTTTGGAAAGTTTGTCTCCTTTGACACATTGTCATTCCTGGTCACATAATTTCCCAATTGGTAAAAGCTAATTTGAATTTTTCCTTTTTTGTCTTTATGCACAATATAATAGCTAAAGCCTGTGAATTATTGATGTATTCATAGCACATCCTATTAATTATTAAATTTTCTAAGAATTTTGATGGATGAGAATTAAGAATTGAAGATCTTTGTCAAGGATTGAGATGGTTGTTAATGGCTCAAGTGGTTGGGTTCCTGCCACCCACGTGGGAGATCTGCACTGAATCCTTGGCTCTTGGTTTCTTCCTGGCTCAGCTCCGGACTTTTGGACCATTTAAGAAGAAAATAGAAAATGGATATAGTCTTTACTCTGTAAAGACATAGTCTTTACTCCATAGAGGCTACTATGCTTTGGGTATGATCATGAAAATAATTGGAATCATAAATAGCAAATGATGGCCATTTGTACTATTGAGCGAATATTTGTCCTACATTGATTTTCTGATGGTTCCCCAGTAAACTCACATGCAACTAGCCTCAAAAGCCATTTAATTTTAGCAGAGTTTCTATTTTGATTAAGTCTATTATCCTAAAGAGAAAGAAAAATGATTAATCTGCTTGAGGCGATATAGATAGAACTAGTACCGGAATTTGATGTTTTAGAATGATGGCAGAACATAAGGGATCTCTTTGTATTAGGTAATTGTCTGAATCACAGAGATGAATCAAAAAGCTAAATTGTCTCATCCTGTATATTTTAAGAGGCAGGACAAATGTTTTTCAGAGGTGTTATGATAATTCATATGAAGTTCTGAGCTGTGTTGTCCAGTGCCACAGATACTATCAATGTGTGTTTATATAACATCTAATTGATTGAACTAAGTGAGCTCAAAAGTCGAATCCTGCGGTTGTACTAGCTAAATTTCAATTGAAGTACTTAATAGCCATATGAAGGTATTTGCCACTTGGTTGGATGATATGGATATAATAGAACATTTTTACCTTCATAAAATATTATTTGGACACTAGGGAACACTGGAATTACTGCTAAGTCCACTCAACTTCTATGAAATGTAGCATATGGAAAAGTAAGTGGCTAACAAAAGATGAGAATAGTAAAGTACTGGTTCTGGCCATGTTTGAGTAAATCCATGCATTACCGTTCATTCTCAGTGATCAAAACTTAAACTCTGGCTGAAATACAAACAAATAAAATAAGAATCTCCCAGGTACTCTGAAAAGTGTATAATTGAAGGAGGATTGAAGGGTAATCAAGACTTGAAGAAACATCTATATAATAGAATGAGTTCAATATCTTTTTCTACTTTATCTCTTAGGCTTTGACCTTAAAAGACTGAAGGAAAACTCACTAGTCACATTCAGCAAAATATACTATAGAAACACATCTTTGGAGCCACACAGCCAGATAAAAATGCCCACGAGAGCTGGAGAAAGTGGAGAAAATCTCTTTGTTTTCCTTTTTTCTCTAGCAATCTTGTGCCAAGGATACATCCAGTCATTGTACTGTAGTGCTGCTGCTGCTGAGCCAATGGCATAGGCAGTAAAACCAAACAAAGTAATAGAATTCCTTTCAATAAAAGGGGCTCCTGTTAGGGAAACAGTGTGTGGAAGAAAAGCACCATTACCCCTCCCCCCACCCTTATTCTCATTGCTTTATCGCAGCAGTTACCCTAGTCGTGCAGATTTTGGGGACAGTGTCATGAACTAAACATCAGAAATACCTCCATTTTTCAGATATTTAGTTTGCAAAATTGGTCCATTGGGAGCCATGGAGAATGGGTAAATCCCCTAGGTGAATGAACTACTGAATGAGATCTTTAATGTGTTTATGAACTGACACACCAGTATCGGGCACATCCTGAAGCTGCACAGAATTGTAGCACCCAAAGAGCAGAGGCTGCAAGAGCGGAAGTATACTATGGCTCAGCTCATGCTCCAGGGAGGAGTCTGAGCAGCTTTCACAAATGGCAGATTCCATGTGTGTGTGCGTGTTTAAAAGACTATGCCTTTTCCTTCAAAACTAGTGGAGCAATATCTCTTAATGCCAAAAGAAAATAGTTTTCATCCTGTAATTCAATACCAGTATAGAGGAATTTCACAGATATAAACAAAGCAATGGCATTATCAAACAGAAGAAAACCAAGGTATTTCTTTAGGGTAAAGGAAAATTACAGCAGAGAGAAACAGGATTTTAGAACAGGATGAAAAGCAATAGAAATTCTAAGTGACTGGATAAATAAAACAAACTAGTTGTATCCTTGTAAAATATGTATACCTGTTGAAATAAAACTAATTATAACATGGTCTGGAAGTTTAATGTATGTCATATAATACATATTGTAAGTAGTGTTGAAAGTACTATATTTCTAAGAACTTTCTACATGTTTTTAATTTGTGAAAATTTACACTAAGAAATCTACAAAAAATCATGTATGTATCTTATAACTTCTAGAAACATAAAGTAGGGAGATATTGCCATAAAATAAAAGATAAAGTAAAATGGAATACTGTATGTGCTCATATAATTAAAAGAAGACAGCCAAGAAAAAACAGAGGAACTAAAAATAGACAAATAATAGTAATAATAATGTAAATAGTCTAATCATTAATAATAGTTAATTAGACTAAAATAAATATTTTATATCATGTACTCTTGTCCTTCATACAATCTTTAGCACAAAATTCAAGAATATTCTTTCTTTCTCTCTCTTTATCTTCCCCATTCTGTCTTTTTTTTTTTTTTTTTTTTTGACAGGCAGAGTGGACAGTGAGAGAGAGAGAGACAGAGAGAAAGGTCTTCCTTTGCCGTTGGTTCACCCTCCAATGGCCGCCGCGGCCGGCGCGCTGCGGCCGGCGCACCGCGCTGATCCGATGGCAGGAGCCAGAAGCTAGGTGCTTTTCCTGGTCTCCCATGGGGTGCAGGGCCCAAGCACCTGGGCCATCCTCCACTGCACTCCCTGGCCACAGCAGAGGGCTGGCCTGGAAGAGGGGCAACCGGGACAGAATCCGGCGCCCCGACCGGGACTAGAACCCGGTGTGCCGGCGCCGCTAGGCGGAGGATTAGCCTAGTGAGCCGCGGCGCCGGCCTCCCATTCTGTCTTTAAAGTAAATGACAGAAATTAATAAATGAATTTTTAAAAAATTAGTGGTGGACATGCAGTGTGGCAGACTGAGTTGCTGCTTGCAATGCCTGCATTCCATATCAAAATGCCAGTTGGAGTTCCAGATACTCTTTCCAATCCAGTTTCCTGCAAGTGCATCCTGAAAGGAAGAAAATAATGCCTCAAATGCTTACGCGACTGCCACCTATGTGGGAGATCAAAATGAAGTTTCAAGAGCCTGTGTTCGATTTGGCCCAATCCTGGCATTTTATGGGTATTTTGGGCAGGAACCAAAGAATGGAAGATGTCTTTCTCTCTCTAAATCTCACTGTCTGTCACTCTGTATTAAAGAAGATGACAATAAATAAAAATGTTTTAAACTCAAGTATTTAAATAAAAGTAAAAAAAGCCAAATATATATTATTTATTTATGTTTTTGATATTTATTTGCAGGGCAGAGTTACAGAGAGGCAGAGTCAGAGAGAGAGAGGTCTTCCATCCGCTGATTCACTCCCCAAATGGCTGCAACAGCTGGAGTTGGGCTGATCCAAAGCCAGGAGCCAGGAGCTTCTTCTGGGTCTCCTCTGTGGGTGCCATGACCCAAATACTCAGGCTATCCTCTACTGCTTTCCCAGGTCACAGCAGAGAACTGGATTGAAAGTGGAGCAGTAGGACTTGAACTGGCGCCCATAAGCACTGCAGGTGACCACTTTACCAGCTAAGACACAGCACCATCCCCCAAATATATTTAATAAAATTATACATAGATGCACCTTTTTATTTAAACACACATGAGTAGGTGTGGGTTTTATTAAAGAGAGACTTATTTATAATATTCATTACTTCTAAAGCCAAGAAACTTCAATACCACATGTTTGAGGCAACATAGATAATAAAAGGAAACTTCTAGGAAAGAAATATCATTATGTACTTAGATTTGTATCACAAAATATATTGAATTGCATAAAAACTAATTAAAATAAAATTAAAAATTAAAAAATTAAATACAATTTTTAAAAAGCTTGAAAGAATGTACATATGTGCTAAGTGTTAAGCTATTATTAAAATAGATGTTACAACATAATGATGTACTGTTTAGAAACCAGTGTTGGAACCAAGTAGAGTTGGTTAAAAATTGTCCTTATTTTCTTCAGATAGTTTTTGGAAATTTCTATTTGGCTGATTAAAATATGTATTTTTTGCTTATTTGGGTCAATGTCATATATAGAACACTATGATTATTCTAACCTCATATTCCATGTTGGCTCATATACAGTATCATACACTTAAAAATAATTCTCAGACCATCTGGCTACTAATGGAACAAGGCAGAGGTCAAGGACTGCTTGAGCAGAGGAACGCAAACCAGCTGCCTTGTCACAATTTCTTTCATTGTATGTTTCATCTTTGTTTAAAAGGCCTCTTCTGTGTTACCTTAAGACATCATTTCTTGTTGCCTGGAAACAATTAAATCACAATCAGCCCTTGGAAAAGAGCAAAGCTTTTTACATTGTTTCATCAGGATAAGATAATTAATATAGAGAATGAACATAATATATAAAAAGGATAATTTAATATATGAACATGTATTTAGTCAAGTTTAATTCTCCAAATGTCATTTTAAACTATTTTTTAAATGGCGTCATAAATATCATTGCTTATCCACCAAATTTTAAAATTAAGTATAAACAACCCTTTAAAGGCCAGGTTCATTTCAAATATAGTCATTGAATGAATGATAAAAAAGAAATGTAAAATCATCAACTTAATCAGTGAAATGAGAAAATGTTAAACCCTAAATGCATGAAGGTTAAATTCATTCTTTGGTTGGTAGCTATGATTATTCATATTTAAAAATTATGCATTTTATGCTGATTGCAATACAAAAGGATTTATGTATGGCTATTATGTAAGCATCATTTCTACAGAACAAAATTAGATTTGTTAAATTTAACAAATTAGTGTTGTCATATAAATGAAGGGAAAATCAGTTTCGTAATCAAAGAGAGCAAACAGTTTAAGGGAAGTTAATATTTTAGCTCATTTTGGAGTTATTCCTTATTTAACATTCACTCTGATTGAGGTTTATTACTGACTTTAATGCGTGATATCATGTATCTAGCCACATTTTAAAGTGGCATATTAATGTTAATAAAATGGTAATGATGAATAAATATCTTTCCAACTTTTCATGAAACTGCATTATAATGTAATGTAATATGTTCCTTTTATAGAGGTCTATAAAGTAGAATATTAAGTTCTAAAATCACTCTGCTTCCATTATTTATAAAATTTATTTGTATTAAATACACTTCAGTCAGAGCTAGCACTGTGGTATAGTAGGCGATATAGTAGACTCCACCTGAGGCTCCAGCATCCCGTATGGGTAACGGTTTGGGGCCTGGCTCCTCCACTTCAGATTCAGCTCTCTGCCTATAGCCTGGGAAAGCAGCAGAGATGGCACAAGTGTTTGGGCCCCTGAACCAGCGTGGGAGACTCAGAGGAAGCTCCTGGCCCCTGCATAAGATTGGCGCAGTTCCAGCTGTTATAGCCATTTGGGGAATGAACCAGCTGATAGAAGACCTTTCTGTCTCTCCCTCTCTCTGTCTGTAACTCTACTTCTTAAATAAATGAGTAAGATTTTTAAAATAAGTAAATATACCTCTACTATGTGTCTAGTACTCTTCT
The DNA here is from genome assembly GCF_964237555.1 of Oryctolagus cuniculus. Taxonomy (NCBI): domain Eukaryota; kingdom Metazoa; phylum Chordata; class Mammalia; order Lagomorpha; family Leporidae; genus Oryctolagus; species Oryctolagus cuniculus. The sequence goes on from NC_091438.1 coordinate 65,368,425, forward strand.
AAATCCTGGGACCTGTAAATCACTGAAATATACCAAAATTTATGGATAATGAAAACATTTTTCATATGCGGAATCTGTAGTTTATTAGTGTACAAACTCATTTTAATGAAGAATAGAGCCGGCGCAGCGGCTCACTAGGCTAATCCTCCGCCTTGTGGCGCCGGCACACCGGGTTCTAGTCCCTGTTGGGGTGCCGGATTCTGTCCTGGTTGCCCCTCTTCCAGGCCAGCTCTCTGCTGTGGCCAGGGAGTGCAGTGGAGGATGGCCCAAATGCTTGGGCCCTGCACCCCATGGGAGACCAGGAGAAGCACCTGGCTCCTGCCATCGGATCAGCGCGGTGCGCCGGCCGCAGTGCACCAGCTGCAGTGGCCATTGGAGGGTGAACCAACGGCAAAGGAAGACCTTTCTCTCTGTCTCTCTCTCTCACTGTCCACTCTGCCTGTCAAAAAAAAAAAAAAAAAAAAAAAGAAGAAGAATAGAAAACGGATACAGAAAAAAAATCATCATTCTATTATAAAAATTGTTGAAAACAGTTGAATCCTAAATAAAAAAATTTAAAGGGGTAGCATATTTACCTAAACATAGCTGAAGGTAATAAAATTATGTAATAAAATTATGTAAATTAAATAAGATATATATTGAAATCCTATTTTCCTAATATTCTTACATGGAATCCCTACATATCATATTTTTATACATATACAAAAATTTACGTAATATCTGGAAATATTGTAGCAAATATTTTCATAAATTGAAATGTTTGACAAATTTCAGTCTTTTTTTTTGTTTTTGCAGGCAGAGTGGACAGTGAGAGAAGGAGACAGAGAGAAAGGTCTTCCTTTTCCATTGGTTCACCCCCCAGTGGCTGCTACAGCCGGTGTGCTGTGGCTGGCGCACCACGCTGATCCAAAGCCAGGAGCCAGGTGCTTCTCCTGGTCTCCCATGGGAGTGCAGGGCCCAAGGACCTGGGCCATCCTCCACTGCCTTCCCAGGCCACAGCAAACTGGACTGGAAGAGGAGCAACCGGGACAGAATCCGGCACCCCAACAGGGACTAGAACCCGGTGTGCCGGCGCCGCAGGCAGAGGATTAGCCTAGTGAGCCGCGGCGCCGGCCAAGATTCAGTGTTTTAAGCAGAACTCTAGTGAATTCTTGTTTCTGTCTCTGTCTCTGTGTTTCTCATTTATGTTATTATCTGTATCCAAATGCTGTCATTTGTCAAGAGGCTTTTCCTCTGTTAACTTAATTAATGTTTTTAGGACACTGTGCTACATTACGTAGGTATAGTGCATGTTTTAAAATTCTTTTTGATAATTTCTATAACTGTAATTCAAAGAAAAAGGGCATGCCCTGTGATCCTATTTGACCCCAGGCCAAGACTTTGGGTACCTGAGTTTTACAATTAATTTGCCCAACATTGCCATTATTCTATCATGCTATGAATATGAATTTTGTGTCAACATGGCTAGACTATGTACTCTGTTATTCGACAAAATATTGGTCTAGATTCAGCTGAAGGCACTGTGAATAATATTTAAATGACTTTATACAAAGCAAGTTACTTTCCATACTGTGGCTGGGGCTCATCCAATCAGTTGAAGGACTTAACAAGAAAAGACCAAAGTTTCCTGAAGAGGAAGAAATCCCACATTAAGATGGCAGCGTAGAAATTGTGTCTGAATTTCTACCCTGAAGTTCATAGAACTTCAGACTTGAGACTGCAACAACTAAACTCCCTAAATTTTTAGTCTGCCCACCTACCCTGGGCCACCCCCACAATTAGCTGAACCAATTTGTAAAGTCCCCTCTCTGTTTTTCTCTGTACATAAGGGAGCTTTAAAATGTTAAAATATATTATTAAAATATAATGTGCATTTTTCTATGAATTTTCTGAAACTACCTCATATGTGTTTGTCTCAATGGAAGACTGGCTAATATAGATAGCAAAGAACAGTGTTAAAACATAATCTGGCCTTACTTCTGTCTCCTTTTTAAAGATCCATTTATTTATTTGAGCACCAAAGCAAGAGATCACACACACACACACACACACCACACCACAAGCCACACACCTCATACACACACACACACATACGGGGGGGGGGGGGGTGGAGAAAGAGGGAGAAGATCAGATCTTCTACCCACTGGTTCACTCCCCTAGCTGGCTGCAATGTCCAGCACTGGACCAGGCTGAAGCCAGAAGTCAGAAGATTCTTCCTTGTCTCCCATGTGGATGGCAGGTGCCCAGGTAGTTGTGCCATTTTCTGTTACTTTCTCAAGCTATCAGCAGGGAGCTGGATCAGAAGTGGAACAGCTGGGACATGATTCAGTGCCCATATATAATGCAGACATTACTACACTACACCACAATGCAGGCCTCCTGTCTTGGTTTTTGAGATAATATATTTTTAATTAACATCTCAGTGAAGGGCTTAATTCTCCAATAAGTAAAGAGATAGGCAAATTGAAAGACCCATGTACAGTGGTAATATAGGCAAGGGCTATAAACAATAATCAGATTGAAGGATGATCATTTCACCCAAATACAGTATATTTTAAAACAATCACAGGTCATTAAATCTTTAGTAGTTTAACATTCTTAACCATTAGTTTGACAAAAATACAAAACAAAGTTTGACAAAAAGTATATTTGCAATGATACTTACATGTACAAACATTCATCTTTGCGTTTGTTTTTGTTTTTATGATTTTTTTTTTCTTTTCTAATTTTAGTTGCCACATATAATGGTGAACATTACATATTTGTCCTTTTGGTGTCTAGTTTCTGTCATTCAACGTGATGGCCTCCAGTTGCATCCATTTTCTGCAAAAAATAGAATTTCATTATTTTGTATCTCAATATCATTCCACTCTGTGTGTGTGTGTGTGTGTATATATATATATATATATTACAGGCAGAGTGGACGTGAGAGAGAGAGAGACAGAGAGAAAGGTCTTCCTTTTTTTGCTGTTGGTTTACCCTCCAATGGCCGCCGTGGCCAGCGCACTGCGGCCGGTGCACCGTGCTGATCCGATGGCAGGAGCCAGGTACTTATCCTGGTCTCCCATGGGGTGCAGGGCCCAAGCACTTGGGCCATCCTCCACTGCACTCCCTGGCCACAGCAGAGAGCTGGCCTGGAAGAGGGGCAACCGGGACAGAATCTGGTGCCCCGACCGGGACTAGAACCCGGTGTGCCGGTGCCGCAAGGCGGAGGATTAACCTATTGAGCCGCGGCGCCGGCCTCCATTGTATATATTTTCTTTATATGTTCATCTGATGATGGACACCTTGGTTGATTTAATATTTTCACTCTTGTGAACAGTGTTGCTACAAACATGGTGGTACAGGTATGTTTTTAATTCAACATGTTCATATCTTTTGGATATATACCCAGGAATAAGATTGTTGGATCCTAAGTTAGTCTATTTACAGTATTTAAAGAAATCTCCATATTGTTTTCCATGGTGTCTGCAGTAATTTATATTCCCACTTACAGTGTATAAATGTTTCCTTACACCTACATCTTCACAACCATTTTTTATTCCTATCTTGGATAATAATCATTCTGATGGGGATGATTTCGTATCTTATTGTGGCTTTGATTTGCATTTCTCTGATGGCTAGAGATGTTGAGTATTTGTTTCCCATATATTTATTGGACATTTTTCTTTGTTCTTTAGAGAACTTTCTATTGAGGTCCATTGCCCATTTATTAAATGGGTGGTTGGTTTTTTTTTAATTAAATTTTTGGGGTTGCTGATATATTTTGGGTATTAATCTGTGTGGGGTAGCTGGCTTTAAAATGTTTTGCCCATTCTGTTGAATGTCTCTTACTCTATTGATCATTTCCTTTGCTGTGCAGAAACTTCTGAGATTGATATAGTCCTGTTTGTTCAGTTCAGCCTTTGTTCACTGTGCTTTGAGGTATTATCCAAGAAACCATCACCTACACCAATGTCTTAAATCTTTCTCTTACATTTTCTTTTAACAACTTCATAGTCTTAGATCTTGGATTTAGGTCATTGATTGATTTTGAGTTAATTTTTGTATATGGTAATATGCATATATCTGATTTCATTCTGCTACATATAAAAAAAACCAGTTTTTTGCCAAAATAGTTTATTGAAGAGATTATCCTTACTCCACTGTAGAGATTGAGAACATCGTTAAAAGTCAGTTGGCTAAAGCTTGTGCTGTTTTCCAGTAGGTTAAAGCCATGGCCTTCTGGCATCCTATATGGGCTCCAGTTCAGGTCGCAGTTGCTCCATTTTTGATCCATATCTGTTCTAACGCACCTGGAAAAGTAGCAGAGGATGGTGTAATTCCCTGGGCCCCTACACCCATGTCAGAAATCAGGAAGAAGTTCTGAGTTTTGGCCTGGCCCAGCCCAGTTGTTGTGGCCATTTTGGGAGTGAACCAATGGGTGGAAGATTCTCTTTCTCTCTCTCTCTCTCGCTCTCTCTATCTCTATCTCCTCTCTCTCTAAAATTCTGCCTTTCAAATAAATAAATAAATCCTTTTAAAAAATCAGTTGACTGTACGTATACGTATTAATTTCTGGGCTCTCATTTCTGTTTAATAGATCTATGTTCTGACTATTGTAGTACCATGCTATTTTAATTGGTATTGTTTTGTAGTATACTTTGAGGTCAGGTATTGTGATGTTCCAGTTTGGGGTTGTTTTTGTTCAGGATTACTTGGTAATTCTGTGTCTTCTGTGATTCCATATGAATTTTCAGATTGTTTTTTCAAACTCTGTAAAGAACATCATTGGTATTTTAATAAAATTGGATTAAATCTGTAAATTTATATATATAGTATAGACATTTTAACAATTTTGATTCTTCTGGCCCATGAGGAAGGGATATGTTCAGTATATTTGTGTCCTTGATCATTCTTTCATCAATATCTTAATAATTTTCACTGTAGGAATCTCCAGACTGACTTCCATAGTGGCTTAACCAGTTTGCATTCCCACCAACAGTGGGTTAGTGTCCCTTTTTCCCCACATCCTCGCCAGCATCTATTGTTGGTAGATTTCTGTATGTAAGCCATTCTAACCAGGGTGAGGTGAAACTTCATTGTGGTTTTGATTTGCATTTCCCTGATTGCTAATGATCTTAAACATGTTTTCATGTGTCTATTGGCCATTTGGATTTCCTCTTTTGAAAAATGTCTATTGAGGTCCTTGGCCCATCTCTTAAGTGGGTTGTTGGTTTTGTTTTGTGGAGTTTCTTGATCTCTTTGTAGATTCTGGTTATTAACCCTTTGTCTGTTGCATAGTTTGCAAATATTTTTTCCCATTCTGTCGGGAGCCTCTTCACTTTCCTGACTGTTTCTTTTGCAGTACAGAAACTTCTCAATTTGATGCAATCTCAATTCTTAATTTTGGCTTTGACTGCCTATGCTTCTGGGGTCTTTTCCAAGAAGTCTTTGCTGGTACCTGTATCTTGCAGGGTTTCTCGAATGTTCTCTAATAATTTGATGGTGTTGTGTTGTAAATTTAACTCTTTATTCCATGTTGAGTGGATTTTTGTGTAAGGTGAAAGGTAGGGGTCTTGCTTCATGCTTCTGCATGTGGAAATCCAATTTTACCAGCACCATTTATTGAATAGACTGGATCCTTGATCAAATAGAAGTTGCCTGTAGATGTTTGGATTGATTTCTGGTGTTTCAATTCTGTTCCATTGGTCTATCCATCTGTTTCTGTACCAGTACCATGCTGTTTTCATAACAACTGCCCTGTAGTATGTCCTGAAATCTGGTATTATGATGCCTCTGGCTTTGTTTTTGTTGTACAAGATTGCTTTAGCTATTCGAGGTCTCCTGTTTCTCCATATGAATTTTAGCATCATTTTTCCAGATCTGAGAAGAATGTCTTTGGTATTTTGATTGATATTGCATTGAATCTATAAATTGCTTTTGGGAGAACGGACATTTTGATGATATGGATTCTTCCAATCCATGAGCATGGAAGATTTTTCCATTTCTTGGTATCCTCTTCTATTTCTTTCTTTAACACTTTGTAACTCTCATCATAGAGATCTTTAACGTGCTTGGTTAAGTTTATTCCAAGGTATTTGATTGTTTTTGTGGCTATTGTGAATGGGATTGATCTTAGCAGTTCTTTCTCAGCCGGGGCATTGCCTGTGTATACAAAGGCTGTTGATTTTTGTGCATTGATTTTATATCCTGCTACTTTGCCAAACTCTTCTATAAGAGTTCCAATGGTCTCTTAGTAGAGTTCTTTGGATCCCCTAAATAAGGAATTATATCATCTGCAAAGAGAGATAGTTTCATTTCTTCCTCCCCAATTTGTATCCCTTTAATTTCTTTTTCTTGCCTAATAGCTCTGGCTAAAACTTCCAGAACTCTATTGAATAGCAGTGGTGAGAGTGGGCATCCCTGTCTGGCACCAGATCTCAGTGGAAATGCGTCCAACTTTTCCCCATTCAATAGGATGCTGGCCATGGGTTTTTCGTAAATTGCTTTGATTGTATTGAGGAATGTTCCTTCTATGCCCAGTTTGCTTAGAGTTTTCATCATGAAAGGGTTTTGAATTTTATCGAATGCTTTCTCTGCATCTATTGAGATAATCATATGGTTTTTCTTCTGCAGTTTGTTGATGTGGTGTATCACATTGATGATTTGCGAACATTAAACCATCCCTGCACACCAGGAATAAATCCCATTTGGTCTGGGTGGATGATCTTTCTGATGTTTTGTTGCATTCTAGTGGCCAGAATTTTATTGAGGATTTTTGCATCTATGTTCATCAGGGATATTGGTCTGTAATTTTCTTTCAATGCTGCATCTTTTTCCAGCTTAGGAACTAAGGTGATGCTGGCTTCATAGAAAGAATTTGGGAGCATTCCCTCTTTTTCGATTGTTCTGAATAGTTTGAGAAGATTTGGAGATAGTTCTTCTTTAAATGTCTCGTAGAATTCAGCAGTGAATCCATCTGGTCCTGGGCTTTTCTTTGTTGGGAGGTTCTTTATTACTGTTTCAATTTCTGTCTGTTATGGGTCTTTTTAGGTTTTCTATGTCTTCCTGGTTCAATTCAGGTAGGTTTCATGTGTCCAGGATCTATCCATTTCTGATAGATTTCCCTGTTTGCTGGCATACAAGTCCTTGTAGTAATTTTTGATGATTCTTTTTATTTCTGTGGTGTCTGTTGTTATGTTTCCTTTTTCATCTCTGATTTTATTGATTTGGGTCTTTTTTTTTTTTTTTAGATATTTGGGCCAATGGGATGTCAATTTTGTTTTTTTCAAAAAACCAGCTCCTCGTATGGCAGATATTTTTGTAATTTTTTTGGATTCAATCCTATTGATTTCTTTTCTGATTTTAATTATTTCTCTTCTACTAGATTTGGGTCTGGTTTGCTGCAGTCTTTCTAGATCCTTGAGATGCATTGAAAGCTCATTTATTTGACGACTTTCCAATTTCTTGATGTAGGCACCTATTGCTATAAAATTTCCTCTTTTTTTTTTTTTTTTTTTTTTTTTTTTTTTTGACAGGCAGAGTGGACAGTGAGAGAGAGAGACAGAGAGAAAGGTCTTCCTTTGCCGTTGGTTCACCCTCCAATGGCCGCCGCGGCCGGCGCGCTGCGGCCGGCGCACCGCGCTGATCCGATGGCAGGAGCCAGGAGCCAGGTGCTTTTCCTGGTCTCCCATGGGGTGCAGGGCCCAAGCACCTGGGCCATCCTCCACTGCACTCCCTGGCCACAGCAGAGGGCTGGCCTGGAAGAGGGGCAACCGGGACAGAATCCGGTGCCCCAACCGGGACTAGAACCCGGTGTGCCGGCGCCGCTAGGCGGAGGATTAGCCTAGTGAGCCGCGGCGCCGGCCTAAAATTTCCTCTTAACACTGCTTTTGCTGCGTCCCATAAGTTTTGATATGTTGTGCTGTTATCCTCATTTACTTCCAGAAAGTTTTTGATTTCTCTTTTGATTTCTTCTATGACCCATTGTTCATTCAGGAGCATGTTGTTCAATCTCCATGTGTTTACATATGCTCTAGGGATTCCTGAGTTGCTAATTTCCAACTTCATTCCTCTGTGTTCTGAGAAGCTGCATCGTATGATTCTAATTCTTTTGAAATTTGCTGAGACTTGCTTTATGGCCTAGTATGTGGTCAATCCTAGAGAAGGTTCCATGTACTGCTGAGAAGAATGTAAAATCTTTAGCTGTAGGATTGAAAGTTCTGTAGATATCTGTTAGATCCATTTGGGCTATAGTGTCATTTAAATCTACTGTCTCCTTATTGATCTTCTGTCCTGTTGATCTGTCTATTTCTGAGAGTGGAGTATTGAAGTCCCCCAGTACTATTGTATTGGGGTCTAAGTCTCCCTTTACGTCAAACAAAAAAGCAGTCTGCACCTTAAAGTTTATTGCAGCTGAATTCACAATAGCTAAGACCTGAAATCAACCTAAATGCCCATCAAGAGTAGACTGGATAAAGAAATTATGGGACATGTACTCCATAGAGCACTATATAGCAGTAAAAACTATGAAATCCAATCATTAGCAACAAAGTGGAGGAATCTGGCAAATATCATGCTGAGTGAATTAAGCCAGTCCCAAAGGGACAAATATCATATGTTCTCCCTTATCAGTGACAACTAACCAAGCAACAAAAAGGAAACCTGTTGAAGTGAAATGGACACTATGAGAAACAGTGACTTGATCAGCTCTTGTCCTGACTGTTGATGTACAATAAATACTTTATCCCTTTTAGTATTATTTTTTGTTCTACTTAATACTATTGGTTGAACTCTTTAATTATCACACAATTATTCTTAAGTGTTGAAATTTAACTGAAAAGTGATCTCTGTTAAATATAAGAGTGGGAATAAGAGAAGGAGGAGATGTACAATTTGGGACATGCTCAAGCTGACTTGCCCCTAATGGTGGAGTTAGAAATGTGCCAGGGGATTCCAATTCAATCCCATCAAGGTGGCATGTACCAATGCCATCTCACTAGTCCAAGTGATCAGTTTCAGTTCACAATTGATCACACTGATAGTTCTAAGAGTCAAAGGGGTCACACAAAAAACACTAGTGTCTGCGAATACTAACTGATAGAACTGATCCAACATGGGAAGCGGGATACATAGCATACTCCTAGAGTAGTGCATGTCCTAAACAGCACTCTGGCCTCAAAATCAGCGCTTAAGGCATTCAGATCTGGCTGAAGAGCCCATAAGAGTATTTTAGACAGGGAAAGCCAAGACACTCTGGCAAAAAAAAAAAAAAAAAAAAAAAAAAAAAATTGACCTAAATGAAAGATTCTGAGAGTGGGATCCCAGTAGAAAGAACAGGCCGTCAAAGAATGAGGTACCTTTCTCTGAAGGGAGGAGAGAACTTCCAATTTGACTATGACCTTGTCAAAATAAGATCGAATTTGGCAAACTCAAAAGGCTTCCATAGCCTTGGCAACTCATACTAGAGCTTAGGGAGATTAGTGAGGCCATAAACAAGAGTGTCAAATTGTTAAGTCAACACCAGGAGTCACTGTGTACTTATTCCTCAAGTAGGATCTCTGCCCTTAATGTGTTCTTCAATGTGATGTAATGTTATAACTAGTACTCAAACAGTATTTTACACTTTATGTTCTGTGTGGGTGCAAACTGATGAAATCTTTACTTAATATTTACTAATTCGATCTTCTGTATATAAAGTTAATTGAAAATGAATCTTGATGTGAATGGAATGGGAGAGGGAGAGGGGGAGGTGAGGGTTTTGGGTAGGAAGGAAGTTACGGGGAGGGGGGGGAAGCCATTGTAATCCATAAACTGTACTTTGGAAATTTATATTTACGAAATAAAAGTTTTTTATAAAAGAATATTTAAATAAATTGTCATGATGCACAAAAAGTAATTTTCAATGTATAGTTCTTTCACTACTGTGATTATGCATTTGATTTGTTTTGGTTATTGTGATTAAAATTACTTTCTTAATTTCTCTTTCAGTGAGTTTGTCATTAGCATATAAAATGGTACTTTTTGTACATTTATTTTACAAGCTTCAGCTTTACTGATTTATTTTATCAGTTCTGACAATATTTTGGTGGAGTGTTTAGATTTTTTTCTGTACAACATCAATTCATCTTTAGACATGAATATTATCACTCCTTTTTTCCAATTTTGATGCCATTTTTTCTTTATCCTCCCTAAATGCTCTTGATAATACTACCAGCACTATGTTGAATATGAGTAGTAAAAGTGGACACACTTGTCTTATTTTAGATCTGAGGGCAAATGCTTTCAACTTTTCCCCATTCAGTATGATAGTGAACGTCGCTTTGTCATATATAACCTTTAACATGTTGAGATATGCTCCTTGGATATCTAATTTGTGGAAGGTTTTTATCATGAAAGGGTGTTGAATCTTATCAAATGCTTCTTCAGCACCTATTGAGATAACCATATGGTTTTTGCTCTTAATTTTGTTGTGATTTATGAAATGTATGGATTTGAAAATGTTGAACCACTCTTGCATCTCTGTGGTAAATCCCACTTAATTTTGATGGATGATCTTTATTATATGGTTTTAAATTCAGTTTGCTAGTATTTTGTTGAGAATCTTTGCCTCTACATTCATTAATGATATAGGTCTGAGTTCGCTTTTTTTTTTTTTTTTCCACGTTATGTATTTTGATGGTTTTGGGATCCTAGTGATACTGGCCTCATAAAAAGAGTTTGGCAGAGCTTCATGCTGTTTAATATTTTGCGATAATTTAAAACCTATTGGATTTAGTTCCAATTAAAATGTTTTGTACAATTCAGTAGTAAAGCCATTATGTCCAGGACATTTCCTTGATGAAAACTACTAATTACTGCTTTGATTTCATTACTTTTATAGTCTATTAAAGTTGTCTATATCTTCTTGATTTAATCTTCATAGATTATATGTAGCCAGAAATTTAGCTTTTACTTGAGGTTTCCCAGTTTATTGACATACAAATTTTCACAGCAGTTCTCTTGATCCATTGTATTTCAGAGGTGTCAGGGGTAATGTCTGTTTTTTCATCTCTGATTTTATTTATTTAAGTTTTTCTTTTTTTTTTTTCTTAGTCTGGCTAAAGGTTTGTCTTTTTGTTTATCTTCTTAACCAATTCTTGTTTTGTTGATATTTTGCATTGTTGTCTTAGTTTAAATTTCATCTATTTCAGCTCTGATACTTATTATTTCTTGCCTACTGCTAATTTGGGTTTGGGTTTAATTTTTTTTTAAGTTTTTGAGATGAATCATTAGATCATTTATATGAAACATTTTTTTAATGTAAGAACTTAATGCTATAAACTACCCTCTTAATAGTCCTTTTGCTGCATTACACAAGTTTTGGTATGTTTTACTCCCTTTTTCATTTATTTCTAGAATGTTTTTTTATTTCCTTCTTAATTTCTTATTTTAATTGATCATTTGGTAGCATGTTATTTAATTTACAAGTATTTTTATGAGTGTTCAATTGCTCTTCTTATTGTTGATTTCTAGTTTTATCTCTGTGGATTAAGAAAATAAGTGATATGATATCAATTTTTTTTTATTTTTATTTTTGACAAGCAGAGTTAGTGAGAGAGAGAGAGACAGAGAGAAAGGTCTTCCTTTTCCATTGGCTCACCCGCTAAATGGCTGCCATGGCCAGCGTGCTGCTCCTATCCGAAGCCAGGAGCCAGGTGCTTCCTCCTGGTCTCCCATGCGGGTGCAGGGCCCAAGGACTGGGCCATCCACCACTGCCTTCCTGGGCCACAGCAGAGAGCTGGACTGGAAGAGGAATAACTGGGACAGAATCTGGAGCCCCAACCGGGACTAGAACCTGGGGTGCCAGCACCGCAGGCGGAGGATTAGCCTATTGAGCTGCAGCGCCAGCCCTTCCTTCTTCTTAATTCTCTTCTCTTTATTTTTGTTTAATAAGATTATTTCAAAATTCTTGTGGTTGAAACCAGTAATTCTTTCCTTCACTTGGTCTATTCTGCTGTTAAATCTCCCAAATGGGGCCAGCACTGTGGTGCAGCAGATTAAAGCCCTGACCTGAAGTGCTGGCATCCCATGTGGGAACTGGTTCTAGTCCTGGCTGCTCCTCTTCCAATCCAGCTCACTGCCATAGCCTTGGAAAGCAGTAGAAGATGGCCCAAGTGCTTGGGCCCCTGCACCCACATGAGAGACCTGGAAGAAGCTCCTGGCTCCTGGCTTCAGATCAGCTCATCTCCAGCCATTGCGGCCATATGGGGAGTGAACCAGCAGAAAGAAGACCTCTCTCTCTGTCTCTACCTCTTTCTCTAACTCTGTCTTTCAAATAAATACAAAAAATTTAAAAAAGCTCCCAATTGCATATATTATTTCAATGACTTTATTTTCCATCTTCAAAATTTACTGGTTTTTTCTTGATGATTGCTATCTCCTTAGTGGGTTTTCCATTCATGTCACAGATTTTCTCAATGTTTAATCTATCTGTATTCTCTTGCATTACATTTAGTTTCCTTACAATCATTATTTTGAATTCTAATTCTGACATTTCATAGATTTTCTTCATATCAGAATCTAATTCTGGAGAATTATTGTGTTCTTTTTGAGATGCCATACTTGCTTGCTTCTTCATTTTTCCTATGCCCCTGCATTGATATCTGCAGATCTGATGTAATAGTCACTTATTTATGGAGTATGTTTTCTTGGAAAAGAGGTGATGGTTTATACGGAACGTGGGATATCACTTGGGTCATAGGATTATGTAAGTGTGACTTTAAGATGAATGTGGCTTCCCTAGGTTGTGTACCTTCAGTCCACAGATAGTTTAGTATCAGTCACCCTAGCTTTTGTGTTGCTGGAGCCTTGTTCTTGGTGCTAAGCGAGACAAAGGAGGCTGTCACCTTGTCCTACTGGAAAGACTGAGTGACACTTGGGCTTGTGACAATTGCTATGACTCTAGAACTATATGATGTAGATTGTCCTTCCTCATGTTTTACTATGAGAGTGAAGCTGGTGCTGCAGCTAATAATACCAACATCCCTAGTACTCTATAGTAAGGAATGTGAACTGAACCCTGTTCCAATTGCACACAGTAACCACAAAGTATAGAGAAGATTTTCATCTGTCAGTTGTGGCTCCAGAGATGTGGAATACATGTAGGTTCTTCAATTGCTTCACCCAGCAGATTTCAGTAAGATTGAACAAATTAGAACTGATATTGTAGGGTTATTAACCAAATCTCTAAGAATATGAGACTTTGTTTTTATTTGTTACTGGTGGTGCTAATACTCAGAAGCTAAGGAACCCCTTCTGGCTCACATAGAGTGAGAGAGCGTCACTCCAAGGCTAATACCCCCAAATCCCACAGTATCAACATGCAAGGCATCTGTCCTCTGCCCCACAGATTGCACTGACTCTGACTCTGATCACTACCAGCAGCAGTGGTGCAGTGATCAGTTGCATGAAATTTCACAGCTAAGTTCAGTGATCTGTGGGTGATGGGAAGGGCGGTAACATGGCAGTTGCTCAGACCCCAGTCAGCTACCTAGGCTTAAATTATAGTCCATGGATGAATGTGGAATTTCCTCTTAGCTAAATCTGGGTGGTGGAATGTACAGGCACTTCCTCCTACCTTGACTTCCTAAGATGGCAACTCCTAGGTGGCAGCTGGCTGTACCGCATGGATGGCTTCAGCCATGTCTTTGTTCTCTTTCCTCACTGTCACATGGAGTCTTTGTTCTTTTTGTTGCAACTCCACTGAAAATTTCCAACAGTGAGAACCCTGTAAATGTATTTCTTTCTTTGTTTTTTTTTGTCTATTTTCTTCTTTTTCGTTAATTCTAGCATGGCTGCCATCAGTGAGGATTCATGCTATTTAGTTATCTTTAGATTCTCTTTATGCTTCATTTTTTAAAAGATTTTATGTATATATTGGAGAGGTAGAGTTACAGAGAGAGGGAGAAACAGAAAGGTCTTCCATCTGTTGGTTCACTCTCCAGATGGCCCACAATGGCCAGAGCTGAGTCAATCCAAAGCCAGATCTTCCGGATCTCCCATGCAGGTACAGGGTCCCAAGTACTTGGTCCATATTTTACTTCTTTCCCAGTCCATAGCAGAGAGCTGGCTCAGAAGAGGAGCACCTGGGACTCAAATGAGTACCCATATGGGATTCCAGCACCATAGGCAGAGGCTTAGCCTACTATGCCAAGGTAGTGACCTTGTGCCTCATTTTTTAAAAAGTTAAGAAAAATATTTTAACACTGTGATAATCAAGGGATGCCATTCAATGATTTCAATATTTGTCCTTCCAAAAGATGAAATATAATGTCATTGTATTCGCATTAACAAGTCAGAATTTTAAGAGGTCATGAAGGTTCCATCCTAATGGTGGAATTGGTGTTATAAAAGAGCAACTTTGTCCCTTCTTTCATTCTCACCCTCTCTTTTACCTTCTGCCATGGGACAAAGCAGCCAAAAGGCACTCACCAGATCCTGGTATCTTGTTATTGGATTATTAGCCTCCAGAATGGTGACCAGTAAATCTGGTTCATTACAATTTACTCACCCCCTCAAAAAAAAGTTAAAAAAAAAAAAGTAAACACCAGTGACTTGAGTACTTTCTACCTAAAATTTTATCAAGTTAAAGCTGCAAAAAATAGACTAAGAAATTTTTTTATATTACACATATTTCTCATAATTTTCTGATGTGACTATATGAGACAAGAAAATTTTGCAAACCTAATGCATTCTTAATTTTTTCTTCTAAAAACTTAAATGAAGCTCAAAGAAAAAATAATGTGGACATTAACTAGCATTATATTCATATTTTCACTGATGTTCAGTATCAGTTGATGTATAAGAAATTTATACTTGAAAGAAGTATCAAACTAATCTGCCTATAAATTCTTGATTCTAGTGTTTAAAATTATTTTAGAAACCATATTTTTCAATTCATGATGTCTTATATGTTTTACTAGCTCCGTAAAGTAATAGAAAATTCTGTTTATTTCTGGCCAAGTATTTTCCAAAAATACAGCTGTAAAAAGGTCTCCTAAAATTACTTGATTTATGTTAATTGGACTTTGAACCTCCTTCTGTCCTTGGTGCTATATTAATTCACTTCACACTTTTTCATAATTTGGTTGTGGTCAGAAGCCAAGTTGTCTCTAAAATATTTTCATTTACCTGGCAAAAGTATGTTTTCATTTTGTTAGTAAGATATAAATAGCAATAAGAGCAGGTTTTACATACCCATCATTTCTAAAATGAGTCTGAACTTGATAATTTGATTGAATGTAATATTTTTTAAGGACAGAAAGTTTAGGTTAAGCCTGGTTCAAAATTTGTTCCATATGTGCTGCAGCAGATGGGACACTCTGGTCTATTTCGTAGTCATCAATTGCTTTATGGCTCTCCTGCTACCATCACAGCAAAGCCTATTTGGAGGACAATAAGATTCTTCAAATTGCATGAATGGATTTCTTTTACTCACTTCATTACTAACCAGTGAAAGTGAGAACAGTATATTCCAGGCATGTCACAGGATAGATGTAATTATAGAGTTTACCAAATAAATCGTCTATTTTAAGTTTAGTTTTTCAAGGTCAAATTAAGATCATAATCAGTATACAAGCACCAGAAAGCCATGCTACCATTCTATTTTCATGTTACCTGTGGCTTTAAAAAACCTATTATGCTTGTGATAATATATAAATCTATGAAATATGTTAGCAATGTATGCATATGTAAAATATTAGTTTTTGAGATCATTACTGTGATTTCTTTTAAATTATTAATAATAGTTTGAACAATGCAGTGAAAGACACATGAAATTTTAGTTCTGCTCCCTCATTATCATGTTTTGGGCAGATGACTCTGAACTTCCTGTCCATCTCTACAGTGAAAATTAATTTTCCACACAGTGGTTTACTTCCCAAATATCTACAACAGTCAGGTCAAAGCTGGGAGTCAAACTAAAGCTGAGCCCCTACTTGGAGGGCAGGGACCCAAACGTTTGGGCCATTATATTCTGAATTTTCAGGCACCTTTTCAGGAGCTAGATAGCAGTAGCTTAACCTCCTGTGTCACAATGCTGCACAATAATGCTGGCTCCTTGCAGTATTTCTTGTACTTCAGTTACATTTAAATTTTTCTTAGATGATTACCACAGAAAGTTAATATGATTGTTTTGTTTTATTTTTTAACTTTTATTTAATGAATATAGATTTGCAAAGTACAGCTTATGGACTACATTGGCTCTCCCCGCCCCCCGATGACTTCCCTCCCACCCACAACCCTCCGCTTTCCCGCTCTCTCTCCCTTTCCATTCATATCAAGATTCATTTTCAATTTTCTATATATACAGAAGATCAGTTTAGTATACATTAAGTAAAGATTTCAACAGTTTGCACCCACATAGAAACACAAAGTGAAAAATACTGTTTGAGTACTAGTTATAGCATTAAATCTCAATGTACAGCACATTAAGGACAGAGATCCTACATGAGGAGTAAGTGCACAGTGACTCCTGTTGTTGACTTAACAAATTGACACTCTTGTTTATGGCATCAGTAATCTCCCTATGCTCCAGTCATGAGTTTCCAAGGCTATGGAAGCCTTTTGAGTTTGCCAAATTCGATCTTATTCAGACAAGGTCATAGTCAAAGTGGAGGTTCTCTCCTCCCTTCAGAGGAAGGTACCTCCTTCTTTGAAGACCTGTTCTTTCCACTGGGATCTCACTCACAGAGATCTTTCATTTAGGTGGTTTTTTTTTTTTTTTTCTTTTGCCAGAGTGTCTTGGCTTTCCATGCCTGAAATACTCTCATGGGCTTTTCAGCCAGATCAGAATGCCTTTAAGGCTGATTCTGAGGCCAGAGTGCTGTTTAGGACATCCGCCATTCTATGAGTCTGCTGTGTATCTCACTTCCCATGTTGGATCGCTCTCCCCTTTATTTATTCTATCGGTTAGTATTAGCAGGCACTAGACTTGTTTATGTGATCTCTTTGTCTCTTAGTTCTTTCATTATGATCAATTGTGAACTGAAATTGATCAATGTGATTATTTTAGATCTTTATCATTTTAATGTATATATGTAATATTGTAAATTTCCCTCACTACACTGTATTTGATACATTACGTAAATATGGTCATTTAAATTTCATTTTAAGTTACTTCACAGTATTTTTATTGTTAAGAAGTATGTTGTTTTGTTTCAAATATTTGGTGATACAACAGATATCTTTAAATTTTTTGTTTTAAAATTAATTCAATTGCGACTTCTCTTGTAGTTTATTAAAGTGTGTTTTATCATCCAGGATGTGCTATAGATTATGAATTTTTTATGTGATCATGAGAATGTAACTTCTGCTGTTCAATAGAACAGTCCATATTTGTCAAAGAAATAAAAATGATTGATAGTATTGTTTGGTCAACTGTATCTCTGCTGATTTTTTACATGCTTGATCAATTATTTACTGGAAAGCATTAAAGGCCCAAATAATTGTAATAAATTTGTCTATTTCTCCTTTTACTCTTATTTTGACATTGTTAAGTACACAGAAATATAATTATTATGTCCTCATAAAAGTTGCCCTTTTTGCCAGTGATCATTTCTATTATTTTATAATATGTTTTGACTGAGATTACTATAGATACTTCTGTTTTCTTTATATTAGTATTAGCATATAAACATCATAGATAGATAGATAGATAGATTTCACCATCTCTTTACTTTTAATTGGTGTTTATATTTAAGGTGATTTTTAGTAGATAACTTATATTTAGATCTTTTAAATTTTATCCACTATGACAATCTCAGTTTTTTTAATAATAAAATTTAGATGATTCACATTTAAAGTTATTAATTAAAAGATGGCCCATGTCCTTGGGCCCCTGCACCCATGTTGGAGGCCTGGAAGAATCTCCTGGTTCCTGGCTTCGGATTGACCTTGCAGCCATCTGGGGAGGGAAGCAAAGGGAAGACCTCTCTCTTTCTCTCTTTCTCTCTTTCTCTCTTTCTCTCTTTCTCTCTCTCTCTCTCTCTCTCTTCCCCTCTTTCTCTCTCTGCCTCTGCCTCTCTGTAACTTTGCCTTTTAAATAAATAAATCAATCTTCTTTTAAAAATAATAAAGTTATTATTGAGGAATGGGAGTTTAGCATAACAGCTAAGACACCTGTATCCCACATGAGAGAGCACCTTGGTTCCATTCTTGCCTCTGCTCCTGCCTCCAGCCTCCTGACAGTTTGGACCCTGTGGAGCATTGGTGATGGCTCAGGCTATCAGGCACCTGCTGCCTTTGTGGGAGAACTGAATTACATTTGGTTCCCCTCTAGCCCAGCCACAGCTCCCGTGGGACTTTGGGAGAGTGAACTGGCAGATGAGAGTTCTATCTATTTTTCAAATAAAGTATTAAAAATGTAAAAATGAAGTTATTAAGGATATAATTTATTACTATATATTATATTCATAAGTATTTACTGTCCAATACATTAGTTTTCATTTTTATTTACTTTTTGGCTCCTTTGGTTTAATTAAACATTTTATATGATTCTATTTCAACTGCTTCCTACTGTATAATAAGTAGTGGCTAAAGATGTCCAACAGAAAATTTTAAGTAAAGCTAAGCTCACTTTCAAATAATTCTACATTGCTTCATTTACAGTACAGATACAGTGTGAAAACAGCTCCTTCCTCCCATTCTTGTGACATTACTTTCATTCATTTCACTTGTCCATACAGTATAATCACAAAACTATTCTCTTGTTGTTTTACTTTATTTATTTATTTAAAATGCAGAATGACAGAGAAAAATACAGAGAGAGTGAGAGAGAGAACTTTCATCCACTGGTTCACTCATCAAATGACCACAAGAGTTGCCTGTGCCAGACTGAAGCTAGGAGATAGCAACTCCACCAAGATCTCCCACATGGATGTCAAGGAACTAAGCACTTGGGCTATTAGCCTCTGCCTTCCCAGGTGCATTAACAGAGAACTGGATTAGAAGTGAAGGAGCTGGAACTTAAATTGATTTGGGATACCAGTGGTGCAAGTCATGGCTTAATCTGATGTTCCATAAGGCCAGCTCCATAGTGTTACTTCTTAAACAAATATAACAAAATCTAACCAGAGAAATAAAATATTTTACAATTATATATTTATTTTCTATTTTAATGTTCTTTTGTAGATGAATGCATTTTCATTTTTATTATAAATAAAAAATCTAAAAATAAAAAAATTCCATTTTTATGGAATACAATGTGATTTCTTATATGTATGCATGGTGTAATGTCCAAACAGAGTACATTTATCTTTACATGCATTTAACAATTTTTTTAGTGAAAACATCCAAAATACTATCTTCTATGTTTTCATATATGGAAATTCACAGTAAATTAACACTTATTTTCACATTAATATGAATGGAACCCAATAACTTCTTAATCCTATCTAGCTCTAACCTAGTATCCATCAATCAATCTTCTTCCACACTGTCCTCCTCACTTCCCTCCTTAGACTCTAGTAACCACCATTATATTTTTACCTTCTATGACATCACCTATATTTTTTAAAGACCCCACTTTTGAATAGGGTTAGGTGATATTTGTCTTTCTGTTCTCAGGTTATTTCACTTGACACAATGGCATTCTGTTCCATCAATGTTGTTGTAAATGACAAAATTTCATTCCTTTTTTGGCTTGTTAAATAACAGCGTGTATATGTATCATATTTTCTTTATCCATTCATCAGTTGATGGGCAATTAAGTTGTTTCAAGTTTTTGGGATATTGTGAATAGTGCTACAATATAAATGGGAGTGCAGATGTGTATTTAACAGATTTTAATTTCCTTGATATATGCTCAAGATTGAAATTTATGTTCATATAGTATTTCTATTTTCAGACTTTGACAATCTTCCATATTTCTTTCCATTTCCTTAATGGATATTGGTGTTGAGTAATATTTAACATACTTCTTACCCATCTGTATGTCTATTCGAGAACTATCTGTTTAGATTTGCTGCCAATTTGTAATTAAATTGTTTGATTTTTCTTTTTCTTTTTCTTTTTCTTTTCTATTGAGTTGTTTGAATTCTTCATATTTTCTGGATATTGACTCCTTGTAGTTTGGAAAGATTTCCCTTCTTCTGTAGTTTATATCTTTTCTCTATTGATTTTCTATTCTGTAAAAAAGCTCTTTATTTTGATAGAATGCCACTTATCTACTTTTGCTCTAATTTCCTAGGTTTTTGGAGTCTGATCCAGCAAACCCTTGCGTATTCCAATTTTCTGAAATGTTTTATCTGTTTTTCTTCTAATGATATCAAAATTTCAGGTCTCACAGTTAAAGATTATATCCACCTTGAACTGGTATCTGTAAAAGATAAACTATAGTAGCCTAGGTTAGAGACAGATTTCATTACTCTGTACATGAATATCCAATCTTCTCAGCACCATTTTTTTGAAAAGCCTATCTTTTATCCAATGCTTGATCTTAGCACCTCTATTATAAAGACCAGTTGACTGTAGATGTGTGAGTTTATCCTAGAGTATCAGTTCTGTTTCTTTGTTCTATGTTTTTTTTAAAGTTTATTTATTTTAAAGGCAGAGTTACACACATACACACATAGAAAGAGAGAGAGAGGGAAGTGGGGGGAGAGAGAGAGGGAGAAGAGAGAGAGAGAGAGAGAGAGAGAGAGAGAGGAAATTTTCTATCTGGGCCAGCTTGAAGCCAGGAACTAGGAGCTTCACCTGGTCTTCCACTTGGGTGCAGGGGCCCAAAGACTTGCTCCATTTTTCACTCCTTTCCCAGGTGCACCAGCAGGGAGTTAGATTGGAAGTGGAGTAGCCAGGCCTTGAATGCATACATACATTGGATGCTGGCTTTGCAAGTAGATACTTAACTTACAGTGCCACAATGCTAGTACCATATGGGTCAATTTTATGTTGGGACCATCATGTGCTTTCCAATCTGTCGAAGATTTTTTTAAATAATTATTTTTTAAATTTTAATTAAGTTACACAGTTTCATTTATTTCATATGTAAAGACTTAGGAACATAGTAACACTTCCCACTCTAGCTTTCTTTTTGTTGTTGTTTTGTACTTGTTTGTATTAGTTTCCAGTTACCTTGAGGTTTACCAAAAGCATCTTTTGGTTATAACAAACTTTCTTGAAGTGATAACGTTGGTTATCAAAATATGAAGAGAAAAAAAAACACAGATAAGAAATATTAATTAAAACACTTTACATTTGCAGTACATCCCTCCCCACATTTAAAATCTTTGACATTACATTTGTCTCTTTCCATACTGTCATCTCGTAATATTTTTGCATAGTAATTTTGTGTGTATTATATATATATATATTTAGTCTTCACAGTAAATATATAATTGATTTATATACCGTGTATACAATATTAGAGCACTCATATTTTGTTGGTACTCTTACCTGAAAATTTTCAATTATCTGAGATTTTCTTCTTATTTGTTAGCATCTCTTCTTTCTGTGTGAGTAACCTCCTCTAAGGATTCTTTTAACAGAAGTCTGGTGATGATATAGTCCTTCAGTTTGTGTTTGGCTTGAAATATTTTCTCTCCCTCTCTCTCATATCTGAAGATAGCTCTATTGGATACATTCTTCTTGACTGGAAAACTTTTCACTGCTATAAAAGTCTTAGCCACCCCCTCCTGACCTGTGACGTTTCTGTTGAGAAGTCTGTAGTCAGGAAGTTGAGGCCCACTTATGTTTTATTCATTTCTTTTATTTTAAAGCTCTGAGAATCCTATTTACGTTAATCTTGGAGACTTAATTTTAATATGCCTTGGGTAGGCTTGGATGCATTGTTCTCGCTGTTGACATTTAACCTCTCTGTACCTGGATAGTTCTATCTTTCTCTAGGTTTTGAGAATTTTCTCATTATCTTTTTTATGAGATTATCTTTTGAATATGCTTTCTATCCCTTTGGCATTCTCAAGCCCTTCTTGAATCCCAATAATGGGAATATTTTCTTTTCAGGCTATCTCTTATTTTCTGTAGGCATTCTTCATACTTTTTGATTTGTTTTTGGTTTTTGTCTTCCAACTGTTATTTTCAAATAGCCTGTCTTTGAGCTCACTGATTCTTCTTTTTGATATATTATGCTCTTGATGCTATCACATATTTTAAATTTTACTTAGTGAATTTTTCAGTTGAAGTGTTTCTGCTTTTGATTAATTACCTCCATATCTGCATCAAATCTCTCTCTTAGAATATTGAGTCATTTATATGTGTTCTCTTGAATCTTTTTGTTTCCTTAAAACTACTTTGAAATCTTCATGTGAGCATTTGGAAATTTCAATTCCTACATGGTTGGTTTCTGACACCATATATTGCTCTATAGGTGAGGTCATGGTTCCCTTGAATTTCTTGATGTTTTTGGAGTATGATGTCACATGTTCATTGCAGGATTAGTTTTAGTAATTTAATTCCATTTGTGGCTGCCCCAGAAATTCTAAGCAGTCTGTTTTATTGTTAAGAAGAACTATGATCTATCTATTGGTGCTATGGGCTCAATGCCAGATACTTCACCCTTCAGACACTGCTGATGCTGGTTGGGATATAAAATTGCTCACCAAAGACCATGGAACTCCCCTCTGGTTACTGAAGAATGTCCAGAGTCTCTGATTTCAGGCACTAATCTGGGTGTAGGGACTTGCTCAGTGCACCTTTTCATCAGCCTGACATTGAATTGCACAACATTATTGCAACTGTCTATTATACGCACAAGGTTCTAAGAGTAGGGAAAGAGGTGGATCCTCAACTACTCAAGGAGGCTGTAGCTGAGTCATATAGGGTCTCATAATCACCAAGCCCTGGTCCCTTCTAATGGCCTAGAAAAAGCAGCAGAAGATGGCCCAAGTGTTTGGGCCATCTACATGGGAAACCTGGATGAAGCTCCCCATATTTGACTTTGATCTGGCACAGTCCTGGCCACTATGGTCATCTGAGGAGTAAACAAACAGTTGGAAAATCCCTCTCTCCCCCTTTCCTGTTCTCTCTGTGACTCTTTCAAATAAACAACAACAACAAAAAAACCTGTTAAATAAATATATAATATAAACATGTTGTAATTTTGGAAAATATAATCCTAAAACGTCAAGGTATGAGTATCAGAAATAATTAAATTTAAAAATGATAAAATAAAAATATTTGCTTAATTTCAGTCCCATTTAAATTTTGTATGATGCAAAGAAAATGATGAAAGATAAAATTCAAAATCTAGTGTCCATTAGGAGGAAGTAGTGATCTCAAATCCATATTAATTGTATTGAAATGCAAAATTTTCCTCACAAACATTCCTTACCTATCTTAATTTTTATTTATTTATTTTTATTTATTTGAAAGGCAGAGAGACAGTGAGAAAGAGAGACAGACAGAGATCTTCTATTCACTGGTTCTTTCCTCAAATGCTTGTAACACCTAGAGCTGTACCCATGAGCCAGGAACTCAATAATGTATCTAACTTTGATGGAAAGGATTTAACTACTTGAGATTATCACCTGCTTCTTCTTAGGGTGCAAATTAGCAAGAAGTTGGAATTAGGAGCCAGACCATGTCTTGATCCAGGTACTTTGATATGACATGTGTGTATTACAGGCAGTGTCATAACCACTATACCCCATACATACCCTGATCCCTTACTATATTTTAGAAAACACCAAACGTTATCCTTCTCTGAATTATTTTGTATATTATATCATAATAATGCAGGAATTGTTATTTACACTGAGAAGAAAATATGAAAAAATTAATATGAGAATTTTTAAATGTCAGAATATTTCTAACCAGATTAGCAAAATGTAATGTTTCTTACACTGGCCTTCTTTCTGTGTCTATTGAATCTATTATTAAAAATAAATCATCTACATGACTCTTCTTAATATTTTCCAGTCATCCATTATTAAAACAGCTATAATTTTCTTGCTCAATTTTTTCATTCCAACAAAGAAGCTCTATTTGGGCTTATGAAATTTAGTTCTCTGCTTTACTGGTATTAGTATAATTTAGATTTTATGTGACAGAATAAATGAGAACATGCCAGCACAAAAAAGCTGAGACCAAAATAATTCTATGGGGAACACATTATATTTATAAGAAAGAGACACAAATTAATAGTAAAGGAAATTCAGATAAGTTAATTAGAAAAACACTTTCTTTTCTCTACAGACTCTATTCAGGATGTTTTCCCAAGGCAAGCGTGTAATGACAAGTCTAGTACAAGCTATGTTGTGTTTTCTTGTATGTGATTGGGATATTGTGTTTTATATTTACTTTTTATCTCTCTTAAAAAACAGGAACATATAAACTTACTATTTTTGTATATATTTCTATGTATGCTCAAATGCACATGCATAAACATACATGCACACATGAGGGAATGTACCAAATGCTCATAGAAAATATCTATCATGAAAAAGTATGCATGGATATAAAAATTATTTCGCATCAAAATAAACTCTAACTTATTATAACATGTCTAAACAGAATCTGTTTGAGCACTAAGAATAATAAGATGACACTTTGAAAAGAACCCCTATAATGGAATATGAATCCAGCTAAAACTGAAAGAATAAACATCAAACTTATGATCAAGCTTGGGGAGGAGACTGATGAAATCATTGACATTTTACAGAGATGATGGGGACACTGCTCCCAGGGAATCATCAGTTTGTAAATGGATAACTCATTTTAAGAAGAGATAAAATGATATTGAAAATGAAGCCCATAACAGCAAACCAACCAATCAATAGTCAAGCGAAAAAAAATCATCTTGTTTATATTCCAATTGAAAATGACTCACAATTAAGAGTAAAAATGATAGCCAGCACCATTTATGTCTCTATTTTTCAAGATTACACGATTCTAATAAATTAAAGTTGAACAAACTCTGTTCAGTGGATTCCCGAATCATTGCTTCTAGATAAGCCACAGACAAGAGCAGGGCTTTCAATGGAAATTTGAAGCAAAAAGCATCAAGACCTTGAAGCATTTCTTCAAACAGTTTTAAGAGGAGATATTACATGACTTTGCTAGTACAATCCTGAAGACAAAGCACAATCAAAGTCATGGATCCTGAGAGGTAGAAGTGATCCAGTCAAATCAAAGGCAGTCTAATCAAGAGCAAAGATAAAAGCAGCATTCTGGGGGTAAGGATGCTGAGTGTATTTTACTTGCTAATTTTCTAAAAAGTCAAAAAATAACAACATTAGTTCATTATGAGAATATTTTGAAAAAGTTGGCTGAATCTTAGACTGGAAAAATGTCCAGTAAAGCTTCACCATGATGATGCTCCTGCTCCTCTCTTCCATCTTACAGGGGCAAAATTTTTGAGACTTTGATTGGAAATTATTAAGCCTCTGACTTTCAGGCCTGATTTGGTTCCATTTGACTTCCTTTGCTTTCCTATGCTAAGAAACCTTTAAATGTCACTCATTTTTATTTAATTAATAATTGAAAAAAGTGTATTGACGTAGTTAAATCCCCATGACCCTTGGATCTTTAGAGATAGAGAAATGGTGGGTATCATTGCTTAAGTGAGTGTCCTGAACTTGATGGAGTGTAGATTGAGTAGTAAAATTTGTATTTTATATTTTTATTCTTTAATTCCATTTTCCACAAAGTATTGAAGTTCATTTGTTTGTGTGTATGTAAGTTTTCCTCTTTCTATAATGTATTTTTTGCCTGTTTTTTTTTTTAATTTTATTTAAGGTATACAAATTTCATGTATTTCATATATACAGATTTAGAAACATAGTGATACTTCCCACTCTTCCCTCTCTTCCACCTGTGTTCCCACCCTTCTTCCTCCTCCCTCTCTTATGGGAACTTTGGGATTCACAAGGACATGCAACTGCTTTTCCAGACATGCTTATCTAATATGTGTAGCTAAGCATGTTTCAGAGAAATCTTAGAGTTATATGAGCATGTGCATGTGCTATACAAATGGCTGATGTAATCCAGGGCAATAAAGAAACCCACTGGGTTTGGTCCCTAGTCAGTCTTCAGAAAAATTGTTCTCCCATCCTCTCTCCTTTCACTTGCTACACCCCAACAAAATGGCTTTATTTGTGATTTTTATTATTGGGAAATGAGAAATATGCTCATTTTGAGAGTAGGGAACATTACAGATGCATTCACTTACTTTAATTATTTATTAATTTATGTTTAGCTCTTTCATATATATATATATATATATATATATATGGAAGATGTTTTAAAGATCAATTCTCTAGCAGAAAGATGACTTGAGGTACTTTTCTCTGTAATTATACTTGGAGGACAATGTGTAACACTTTATGTATCACCATAAATTTGTTTAGTTTGACCTTAAATAAGAACTACAGAAAGCATTTCTTGTTTAAATATTTTAAAGCAAGATTGATATTTTTTTGAAAGTCAGTTATAGGCCGGTGCCGCGGCTCACTAGGCTAATCCTCCACTTAGTGGCGCCAGCACACCGGGTTCTAGTCCCGGTTGGGGCACCGGATTCTGTCCCGGTTGCCCCTCTTCCAGGCCAGCTCTCTGCTGTGGCCAGGGAGGGCAGTGGAGGATGGCCCAAGTTCTTGGGTCCTGCACCCCATGGGAGACCAGGAGGAGCACCTGACTCCTGGCTTCAGATCAGCGTGGTGCGCCGGCCACAGAGCGCCAGCCACGGCGGCCATTGGAGGGTGAACCAACGGCAAAGGAAGACCTTTCTCTCTGTCTCTCTCTCTCTCACTGTCCACTCTACCTGCCAAAAAAAAAAAAAAAAAAGTCAGTTATAATGAGACAAGGACAGACAGTGAAAGAAAGAGAAAACTTCCATCTGTTGGTTCACCCTCCAGATGGCTACAATGGCTGGCACACTGCCAGGAAGAAACAACAGGCCAGGAGCTTAATCCATGTCTCCCAGTGACTGGCAGGGGGCTCACATACTTGGGAAAGTCTCTGCTGCTTTTCCTAGGCCAATAGCAGGAAGAAAGGTATGAAGTGGAGAAGGCAGACACAAACTGATACCTATATGGGATGCTGGCATCCCAGGTGGCGCCTTTACGTGATACACCGCAAATTCAGTCTCAAAATATCTATTACCTTTTAAACCTAAGTTTAAATGAACTTTATGTTTAAATACAAAATTATTGTACATACACATTCCTTTTGATGCATGTAATACATTGGTGAATTATCTGTTCAAATTGGTGATGAGATTTTTTCAGAATCAACAGCTACCCTTACATAAGAGTAGTGCTATCTTAAATAATCAATTGATTAAATATGTAATAGTTAATGTAAAGGACTTTCTAGTAAGGAGAAGCAGGAAACAGTCTGGATTTACTGCTGATACTTCATTTTATTAGGTAGTCAGAATGTCAATATTGGTTATGTATAATTGATTTTGCATGTCTATGCTATTCTTCACGTTGAATTTAAGATGTGGTTACACACAACATTATACAAATGGAGAGAACTTCCACTGAAAGTTTGAATCAAAAGTAGCTCTCAAAAATAAACTTTTTGCCACCCAATAACAATAGACAAATAGAAAACATTTCTTTATCAGAACTGTAAAAGCACATATTAAAGTAGGGTGAAACCCCAAGTTTCAGAGATTTTTTTGTGGCAGATGAAATCTATATACATAGCTGGTCCCTATATAAATGACAATAAGATCACTGATTAAATGAGGTAGACAATTTCAAATGGATTATTGGGTATATTCTAGTGTAAAGTAGAATAATACAGAAAAAGGTTATATAGGAAATGGATCCCTAAATGAGTAAAAAGGAAGCAAAGTTTTAAATAGCATCTTTCAGAGTCCTTTCAAATTAATCTCTCTTTTTTTAAAAGATTTGTTTCTTTTTTTTTGAAAGTCAGAGTTACATAGAGAGAGAGAAGGCAGAGAGAGACAGAGGTCTTCCATCCACTGTTTCACTCCCCAGTTGGCCACAATGGCCAGAGCTGTGCTGATCCAAAGTCAGGAGCCAGGAGTTTCTTCCAGGTTTCTCATGTGGGTGCAGGGGCTCAAGGACTTGGGCCATCTTCTACTGTTTTCCCAGGCCATAGCAGAGAGCTGGATCAGAAGTGGAGCAGCCAGGTCTCGAACCAGCACCCAAATGGGATGCCAGCACTGCAGATGGTGGCTTAACCCGCTACACCTTGGCACTGGCCCCTCCAATTAATCTTACAGGGAATTTATCAAAAATATTACCCATTGTTTTTCTTAGCAAATAAGCACTACATTTAGAAGAGGGTTGAATGTTTTGTTTAATACTTATCCTCAAAAAAAGCATGAACTAACTTAATATAAAGAACAGAATGCTGACACTAGAATAATTTAAATTAGGTATGGCTGTTGTGGCATGGTAGGCTGAGCTGTCACTTGGGACACTCAGATCCCATATCAGAGAGTTCCTTGTGTACTAGCTACTCAATGTTTCTGATCCAGCTTCCTGCTAATGCACCTGGGAGATAGCAGATGAGGGCCCACATAGTGGGGTTTCTTGCCATCGACATAGAAATCCCAAAGGTAGTTCCTGGCTCCTGTCTTCTGCCTGACCCAGACCTGTTAGTTACAGCTCTCTGAGGGATGAACCAGCATAGATGGAAGATATATCTTTGTCTTTCCCTCTCTTCCTGTCACTCTGCTTTTCAAATGAATACAATTTTTAAGAAAAGGAAAATTTACATTCAGTTAATCATGTTAAATTCTCAAACCCTCAGTTCTTTTGAAATGAAGTAAGTTAATGGCATCTTTACCTACCAAAATCTCTTGAATTGATGAAGTTAATGTTCATATAAATTGTAGGGGTTTTTTTTAGCTTTTAATTCCATTTTTCACACAATTTTGAAGTTCTCTAGCCCAACATTTAAACACCTACCATATAGTCCTCTCATTGCACTTGTAGATATTTAACTAATTTACTTAGATTAGGTATTTGACTTGGAGAAATAAAATCATATGTCCATTTAAAGACTTTTAAGGAAATGTTCAGTCACTTCATTTTCATTAGCTGTTAAACTCCTGACCTTACTTTCAGTTACATGTTCATTGAACATACAAACATTTTTTCCTTAGCTACTTTCTATAAGCTAGAAAACAATTATTAGATATCTACTGGGCATTAGATAAATCCATAAATAAGAGAAATCACTTCCCAGTCTCTAGATATGAAATATTAAGATATCACTCCCCCCTTGTGGTAACTGCCGAAAGTGAAGGTTCCACTTGAAGACAACCAACAATTTATTGTTACAAATCCAAATAATGAAGTATGACAAACTTCAGAATTTGACTTACTACAGTAAATTAAGCATGTTTTGCTTTACCAAAAATTAATCTAAGATTTGGAAAAGGAAAATAAATTTGTCAGAATCATACAACTAATAATTGCAGAAGACAGAGATATATTATACCCAGAAAATATGCAGACAACAGCCATAAAGATGGGTCGAGGAGGTAGTTAACACTACACTGTCAACTGCTGGCTGTGAGCAGCCATCTTACAAACTCAAGGTAGGAAGAAATCACTGTGCACCCTGCTGCTCTGTTTTAGCTGAGAGGGACTTCCACAGTCACCCACTGACCTTTGCTTTAGCCTGGAGAGCTGACTGTGGTCTGAGCAACTGCCAGACTTGGAACAGGGAAGCTGTGTTGCTTTCCTTTCCTCCCCCACCCCCACACACAGAGCACCATACTTGGCAGGGAAAAGCTGTGTGTCTCTATTCTGTTCCTAACAGCATCATAGTCAAGCCAGGGCAACATGTGGGGTAAAGGACAGATATTGGCATCCTACAACTGAGAGTTTTGGGGCATTAGCTCCAGAGCTATACTCACACACTTCATGGGAGCTAGGGGAATTTGTCTAAGCTTCTGGGAGCTAACACCAATAGCAGCCCATTAAAAACTCTGTTCCTTATATCCTCAGCACCCCGTGACTGTGGGAACTCTGGGTATGGATGATAGAATGCAGTGTGTAGCTGTGTTCCTGGCCAATCAATTCATCTGACACTGGAGGTTCAGAGCTTCCTGATTGCATGGGGCAGGTAATCACAGTGTATTGGTGCTCACATTGAGGACTGCACAGATCTTTTGTATGGTTCATGGAGCAGTGCAGGTGAGTCTTGCACCCACTGTGGGGTAACACTGAGCATTGATCACCTTGGAAGAGGGGAGATGAGGGTGTGATTACACTAACCGAGGTGAAAATACCCTCCCACCTGCTGACAATAGAGGAAATCTACCATGCCAAACTTGGATGTGATCCTGGATACTCAGCCCAATGTGGAGTACTGACCAGACCTTCCTGGCCAAAACCAGCACACACCTTGGTATTCACTGAAAAGGCAGACATTTCACTAAGCCACATAGGAATAGTTCAAAGATATAAATCTATGACCTGATACCATCAAATTAATAGAGAAGAACATTGAAGAAACCCTGTAGGACATTGGTATAGGCAAAGACTTCTTGGAAAAAACTTACACATACAGATAATCAAAACCAAAATAAATAAATGGGATTAAATGAAGTTTCTGCATTACAAAAGAAACACTCAGCAAAGTGAAGTGGCAACTGACAGAATGGCAGAAAATATTAGCCAAGTATATAACTGATAAAGAATGAATATCCAGAATCTATGAAGAGCTCAAGAAACTCAACAACATCAAAACAAGAAATCAAGTTAAGAAATGGCCAAACACCTGGGTGCCCACCAGCCAATCAGGTTAATTAACCACACCCCTTTGGAAGTGGTCAAAAGCCTGGGACATGGTGTGTTCACCCTTTTCTTCTTTGCCCTGGCTTCTAACCAGGAGGGGACTGGATGTAGCCCTCTGCCTCCAGGGCATGTGGCCTTCGGGCCACCCACTCCAGGCTCCCTGGCCTAGATGCTCCTCCACATGTCTGGTTCCTGGTGCTCAGTATGAGCCCAGATTTACCTCTCTCTCTTAAATAAAGCTCTCATCCTCCTATGCATATTTTGCACTAAATAAAATCTTAAAATGTAAAAAAAAAAAAAAAAAAAAAAAGAAATGATGACCAAAGCACTTGAACATGAATTTTTCAAGAGAGGAAATTCAAATGGCCAACAGACACATGAAAAATGCTAATGATATCTAACCATCCGGGAAATGCCCATAAAAACCATTATGATCCTTGACTCTCACTGGGATTAAACATGACAATAGGTCTGATCTGATTTCATCATCATTTAAAAAATCATCTATTATTTTTCACTTTATGTTTCTGTGTGGGAGCAAACTGTTGAAATCTTTACTTAATGTATGCTAAACTGATCTTCTGTATATAAAGAGAATCGAAAATGTATCCTCATGTGAATGGAAGGGGAGAGGGAGTGGGAAAGGGGAGGGTTGCGGGTGGGAGGGACGTTATGGGGGGGAAGCCATTGTAATCCATAAGCCGTACTTTGGAAATTTATATTCATTAAATAAAAGTTAAAAAAAAGGAAAAAAAAAACCATTATGAGATCTCATCTCAACCTTGTTAGAATGGATTCATATATAAATCAACAAACAAGTGCCAGCGAGGATGTGGGGGAAAAGGTACCCCAATGTATTTTGGTGAAAATGCTGATAACAGCAACTGTGGAAGACAGTATGGAGATAACTCAGAAAGCCAAAAATAGACCTATTATATGACCCAGAAATACTACTACTTCGAATTTACCCAGGGGATGAAATAAGTATATGAAAGAAGTATCTGTATTGCCAGGTTTATTGCAACTCAGTTCACAATAGCTAAGATATGGAATCATTCTAGATGCTCATCACTGATGACTGAATAAAGAAATTGTGGTGTGTATATACTATATCATATTCTATCTATACCTACATAGCTATATACATCAATCTATATATCATAGCTATGTAGGTATAGATATACTATGGAATTCTCAGCCATAAAAAAGAATGAAACCTGGACTTTTATAACAAATTAATTCAACTGGGAACCACTATACTTAGTGAAACATACCAGTTCCAAAAAGACAAATACCATATGTTCTCACCAATGTGGAATAACTAATAGAGTATCAAAAAATGTAATGCATAGGAGTGAAATTGACATTTTGAGATTTGATGATTGTTTGTAGCCCTTGTCACTACTGTTAAGGAACAGTGTTTTTCCCTCTTATTAATTATTAAAAGTTAATCTTACGAGAAGGAGGAGATGTACAGTTCAGCACATGCTCAATTGGACTTATCCCTAATGGTAGAGTTAGAAAGTAAGAACAAGATCATTTAACTACACTTATCTTTGATGTACTTAGGGCCAGTATAACTTTCATTCAGAAACATTAGATATCCATATTTTAAAGTATCACTCCACCCTTAATCGTCCTAATATCTGCTAAGTCTAATAACATACAGCAAGTTAGAAACATAAAATTATTTGAAGAATGAAAGTGAGACACAGGCGCAAAATGATTTATCTAAGCTAATTTAAGGTTATAAGTGAATGAAAGTGAATATTGAGCTTTAAGTCGAATCACTATTGGCCGGCGATGTGGCTCACTTAGTTAATCCTCCACCTGCGGCACTGGCACCCCAGGTTCTAGTCCCGGTTGGGGCACCCGGTACTGGTTCTGGTTGCTCTTCTTCCAGTCCAGCTCTCTGCTGTGTCCTGGGAGGACAGTGGAGGATGGCCCACGTGCTTGGAGCACCTGGCTCCTGGCTTCGGATCGGTGCATCGCTGGCCGTAGCAACCATTAGGGGAGTGAACCAATGGAAGGAAGACCTTTCTCTCTGTCTATTTCTCACTGTCTATAACTCTACCTATCAATCAATCAATCAATAAATAAATTGAATCATTATAACTGCAGATTACTAATAGAAATATTAAGTGACTTCTATGCTTGGAAACAAAGCTGCAGTAGTTGAAGCAAATGTATAACAAAAGTGCTACTTAGTAGTATGCTTAAGATTAAAAGTTGACTGAATAAAAATAATAAAAAATACATTTTCAATAATTCAATTACAGGCACTTTGAAATGCATATTGAAACCTAAGAACTGGTATTTTATTTCTCTTTTAAAGGCTCATTAGCACTACCTTGTTTCTTTCTTGGACACTTTAAGTGCAAACTCTTTAGCAATACACTATTCAAACATTTCACCATAATTATTATCATAGTTTTGAGATCATCAGTTTCATGTATGATTCTTAATATAGAGAACACACAAAAGCTCAATATTGAATTTCTGAGGGCATCACAGGGTTCCTGAAATAGATTGATTTTAAAATGTTGCTCATTTCAACAAACTGGGACAAATCTATCATCAATCTGAAAAAATTAAGAGAAAATAGTATGCTTTTATATATACTCAGCATGTTTTATTTAAAACCAATTAACTTTAAGAACATAGTATAGTCTACTGCTTTTTAATCAAATAATTACCCACTAATTAATTATCACATCTCTTGCAAATAGGGTCAAGTAGTCATTCAGTTTTGAACACTTGTATATATTTAATAAAAGGCACTAGACAATGTTCTAATCTAATAAAGGGCACTAAACAGCAACAGACAAGGTCTCCACCATTGTCTTCTCAGGGCTTACAGGTTAGCAAAGAAGGCATACAGTTAAATATAAAACTATTAATGTTATAACTAAGTGTATTATTGTAAAATGTAAAAAAGTGTTATTACATGTAAAGAAAGCTTAATACAGTTCATGGGAAAAGTAAAAACAGCAAAGGTTTCCCAATGAAGTGCAATCAATCTGAAACCTATGTAAAGTCTCACGAAGACTTAAAATCAAGTTTACATTTATTTTTCTATGCTTAACTTTTAATATTAGTGCTTACCATTGAGTCAGAGTATCAAAGATCATAACAGCAATTTTTGTAATATTTACCTAATAGTACTTCAAAGATACCAAAATAAAGAAGTAGGTAATTTAAAATCTCTTTCCTGGGAAATCATTTCTATTCTGCTTCACAAATTTATCTACCTTCTTAAAATTCATAACTTATGAAGAAGTGGCATTTTCTTTCCCTTTTTTTTACAAGATTTTTTTTTAATTTACTTGATAGGTAGAGAGGGAAAGACAGGTCTTCCATCCCCTTATTTACTCCCCAAATGGCCCCAGTGTCTGGAGCTGAGCCAATCCGAAGCCAGGAGCCAGGAGCTTCTTCTGGGTCGCCCATGCGGGTACAGGGGCACAAGCACTTGTACCATCTTCCATTGCTTTCCCAGGCCATGGCAGAGACCTGGATCGGAAGTGGAGCAGCTGGGACACAAACCTGTGGGTGTCCATATGGGATGTCAGCACCACAGGCAGAGGATTAATCTACTGTGCCACAGCACTGGCCCCAGAAGTGGCATTTTCTGACAAACAAAAGCCTTCTATTCATCTAACCAGCAAGTAAAGCTATTTTTCAGGTTAAATTAGGGTTTTCTTTCACATTTTCTAGCTCCACTTTCAAAATCAAAAGCATTAGTAGTATAACAGAAAAAAATAATGGAACCATTTTGCAATTTCTCTGAAGCTACCATTCAGATTGATATTTTCCAGAATTATTTGGCTAATATTTAAATAGATATTTAGATATAGCATCGCTTCTCAGCCTTTTGGGTAAGATCAAGTGTGTGTAGATATAGCACTCAGCTAAGGGTCTAATATAACCATAAGCTGCATGGTGTCTGGATATTGTTAATGAGAGCACAGGAATAGACATGAGTTATTACATTAGATAATGATGCTGAGTAAAAGAAAATGGCTACATTAATTTTTTTTTTTTGACAGGCAGAGTTAGACAGTAGGAAAGAGAGACAGAGAGAAAGGTCTTCCTTCCATTGGTTCACCCCCCAAATGGCTGCTACGGCTGGTGAGCTGCGCCAATCCAAAGCCAGGAGCCAGGTGCTTCTTCCTGGTCTCCCATGCGGGTGCAGGGCCCAAGGACCTGGGCCATCGTCCGCTGTACTCCTGGGCCACAGCAGAGAGCTGGACTGGAAGAGGCACAACCGGGACTAGAACCCGGTGCCCATCTGGGACTAGAACCCGGAGTGCCAGCGCTGCAGGCAGAGGATTAGCCTAGTGAGCCATGGCACTGGCCAAATACATTAATTTTTGAATAATAGAAAAATATAAATAGTGATTCAGTCAAGTGTAAGGTGACTCATTCAGGCACTTTATGTCTGAACAGTACATTGAAGACAATTTCTAGTACTTATTTCAGTAGCTCCCAAATTGGAATCTATCAAAATTTTGAAAACTAGTTCATTGTTAAATAATTAGCATATAGCAAAGTGCAGTTCTTGTGTATGAGTTGCTAAGTACTTTAGGAGAGTTTGTATAAGTAGGCA
The DNA here is from genome assembly GCF_964237555.1 of Oryctolagus cuniculus. Classification (NCBI taxonomy): domain Eukaryota; kingdom Metazoa; phylum Chordata; class Mammalia; order Lagomorpha; family Leporidae; genus Oryctolagus; species Oryctolagus cuniculus. Next base: position 65,403,732 of record NC_091438.1, read on the forward strand.
TAATAATACATACATATGTATACATATATATGTATATTTGTGTATACCTATATTAGTCTGATTTTCTTTACCATAGCAAAACATCTGAGACAGACTACTTTATAAAGAAAAGAGGTTTACTTTGGTTCACAGTCTGAAGGTAGAAAGTCGAGGGGCCTTCTTCCTGGCATTGTCCTGAAGTCACACATGGTACCATATGGGAAAGACAAAGAGCTCCTGTGTCTGTATGATCTCTGCCTTTTATAAAACCTCTAGGATTCAATCAATGAAGTAAGATTAAGTTTCCACTCTCTCACTATTGCTTCATAGAGATTAAATTTCAACACATAAAAGAATGATGGGCATTTCAACCATACCCAAACTGAACAAGTTGTATGTTATTATTTAACTCTTAACATTTTTATACCAATACAGGTTGGTCTAAATCTTCTAGCCACATAGTGTAAAGTCTTCGTTCTGACCCTGATTTTACACTTCTTTATTTGGACTCAAATACATCTCTGACTTCTTTAAAATATTTACCATTATGATGAATTCAACACAATAAAATTGCAAAGCAATCTTGTATTTTGACATTTGGCATTGTACTTTGCATGACAGTGTCTTTCTACATTCAGATCCCTGGTTAAATCATCAGTATGTTCCTTAGTTTCTCTGATGGTACTCAGATAATTAAAACATCTCAGACATTACTTAGTCACAACTCCCTTCCCCTACTTTGGGACTATTTACTGTAAGAGTTCTCATTGACTAAGAATTCTAGCTCTCTTAGAATCAGATGAAATTGAGTAGGAGAAGAGGAGTAAGAAAGTAAGTGTGCTGTTTCCTGTGCTGTGGCACAGTAGATTAATCATCTGCTGCATCTGCAACCCATATGGGTGCTGGTTCTAGCCCAGGCTGTTCCTCTTCCAGTCCACATCTCTGCTGTGTCCTGGGAAAGCAGTGGAGATGGCTCAAGTTCTTGGTGCCTGCACCTGCACCCCCGTGGGAGACCTGGAAGAAGCTCCTGGCTCCTGGCTTCAGATAGGCCCATCTCTGGCAGTTGTGGCCATTTGGATAGTGAAACAGTGGATAGAAGACCTTTTTCTCTGTCTCTCCCTCTCACTATCTGTAATTCTACCTCTCAAATAAAAAATAAATAAAATATTAAAAAAAAGAAACTAAACATGAAATAAGGAAGGAGAAAGGTCCTAATTTAACAAGCATTTTTTTTAATTTGTTTATTTGTTTCAAAGATTTATTTTAATTATTTTACAGACAGAGTTACAGAGAGAGGCAGAGACAGAGAGAGAGAGGTCTTACAACTACTGGTTCACTCCCCAAATGGCCACAATGACTGGAGCTTCCTCGGGGTCTCCCACACAGGTGCAGGGGCCCAAAGACTTGGGACATCTTCTACTGCTTTCCAAGGCCACAGCAGAGAGCTGGATCAGAAGAGGAGCGAACAGGACTAGAACCCTCACCCATATGGGATGCTGGCGCTTCAGGCCATGGCTTTAACTCACTGTGCCACAGCACCCGCTCCTTTTTTTGGTTTGATTGTTGCTCATTAGACTTCATGGATGTTCAAAACCCTCAGGGTGTTTTTGTAGTTTGAAAGTCCACCATGGTGATGTTTGACATTTCAGAAACATTCTCTCTGGCTGCCCTTCTTTTTTTTTTTTTTTTTTTTTTTTTTGTTTTGTTTTGTTTTGTTTTGTTTTTGACAGACAGAGTTAGACAGTGAGAGAGAGAGAGACCGAGAGAAAGGTCTTCCATCCATTGGTCACCCCCCAAATGGCCACTACAGCCAGCACGCTGTGCTGATCCGAAGCCAAGAGCCAGGCACTTCCATCTGGTCTCCCATGCAGGTGCAGGGCCCAAATGCTTGGACCATCCCTCACTGCCTTCCCGGGCCACAGCAGAGAGCTGCACTGGAAGAGGAGCAACCAGGACAGAACCGGCTCCCCAACTGGGACCAGAACCCGGAGAGCCGGTGTTGCAGGCAGAGGATTAGCCTAGTGATCCACTGTGCTGACCTTTTGGCTACCATTCTGAGCCCCCAATTTCCATTCTCCACACCAGTGTTGTGAACAGTCTCTGACTGCTGGGTTTCCCTCGCTCTTGAAGGCTGACTTGTTGATGTTCTCTTGGGCATTTGCTTCAGCATCCACATGGGCCAGGAAACAGTATACATACATACGCTTTTCCCCTTATATCTCTCAGAACTACCCTTTCTGATACACAGCAGACTCATAGAATGGAAGATGTCCTAAACAGCACTCTGGCCTCAGAATCAGCCCTTAAGGCATTCGGATCTGGCTGAAGAGTCCATGAGAGTATTTTAGGCATGGAAAGCCAAGAAACTCTGGCAAAACAAACAAACAAACAAACAAACAAAAAACCTAAATGAAAGATCTCTGCTAGTGATATCCCAATAGAAAGAACGGGCCATCAGAGAAGGAGATACCTTTCTCTGAAGGGAGGAGAGAACTTCCACTTTGACTATAACCTTGTCAAAATAAGATAGAAGTTGGTGAACTCAAAAGGCTTCCACAGCCTTGACAACTCATGACAAGAGCCTAGGGAGATTACTGATGCCATAAACAAGAGTGTCAATTTGTTAAGTCAACAACAGGAGTCAATGTGCACTTACTCCTCATGTAGGATCTCTGTCCTTAATGTGTTGTTCAATGTGAATTAATGCTATAACTAGTACTGAAACAGTAAAATACTGTATTTTACACTTTATGTTCTGTGTGGGTGCAAACTGATGAAATCTTTACTTTATATATACTAAATCGATCTTCTATATATAAAGAGAATTGAAAATGAATCTTGATGTGAATGGAATGGGAGAGGGAATGGGAGCTGGGAGAGTTGTGGGTGAGAGGGAAGTTGCAGGGGGGGGAATCACCATTTTAATCCATAAACTGTACTTTGGAAATTTATATTTATAAAATAAAAGTTAAAAAAAAAAGAATTGCCCTTTCCCACACACCAACCTCTCCATGGTGCTTGTCAGCCTGCTAGCTAGCACAGTTTTCAGTTATAGGTTTTTCTCCCCATGTGGACCTGACACCAGCCTCTGTGGGACACAGAATCCAGTGGATGTAGATGACTCTTTCTTTTGACAGTTTGGTTTGAATTGATTCTATTTTTATCACTTTTTTCAGTTCTAGCAATGAAGGCTACCACTAAACTTTGGGATAGAAAGTCCCCCATCGTTGTTCTGTACTTAGAGTCCATACATGAGCAAAACCAGTACCAACACATTGAGGGCCTCATTTTAATACATTGTGTACATGCTTTCCTTTCTAAAACCTCTAGACTTCCTACTCATTTGGTCACCTTTATTTTTCACCTGATAATCCAATCAGAAATATTTGCTATTGAAATTGTTCAATGAAACCACTCTTTAAGATTATTGGAAGCCTCATATAAATACAATAAGTTTTTCTTACATATTTGCTGTGAAAAATATGAATGGGTTTACTAATCCACAGAAGTAGTGGTATAATATTTCATAATCAAAAGTACTTTTCTATTCATGTAATAATGTATAACAAATGATATTAAAATACATATTCTGGTTAAAAACAATAAAAGCTATTTTCATAGGAACATTCATTTTAAAATAAGAATGAAATGACTGAAGCATCATGAAAAATATGAACAGAACAGTGTTAATTAACAAAGAATATTCATTTTTATCTTGGCTGTTCAGGTATTAAGGCAAAATATACAACCCGCACAGTGAATACTTTTGAGAATATCCTTTATGATTAAAGAATTTCCAAAAATATAATAAATTACTTTTAAAACCAAATATATGTTAAATATAACATTGTCTCTGCTGAAATTAAAGGCATGAGAATCTTGTCACCGGCCTTTGACTTTGAAAGCAGAATATCTCTGTAGGAGAACTCCAAATTACTAATGATAAGAATCTGTTTGCTAAACTGCAAAATGCTGTCTCAAATGTTATTTAAAGTTCAATAAATTACCACATACATTTGAGTTGAAATATGATGCAGAAAGTCAAGTTAAGAGTTTCTCCTTAAAAATGTCAGTGAAAGGAATTTACCTACAGGATAATACAAAGACAAAGACATCTTTTGAGGAAATAAGAATCACTTCATTGGTTGTGATTTAAAGGTCTTTTTTCTTTACCCCAGAGAGAGTAGTTTGTAGGCTAACATGGTTTCTTTAAAAGCAGACAACAAACCCAGTGAGAGAAAAGTGGGCTCTATACCGATGAAGAAGGCAGAAGGTTACTAAGTGCTGTTTCTCTTTAAGAAGTGTTCCTTCACTCATCGATCATGAAAGTGACCTTGCTGTTCAAAGATAACTGGTTCCTTAATTGCCTGATTTCAGAAAGTAGATGAGTTAACCCAACCATGCTATCATTGTCACATGTATTCTCTTGTATATCGCTGGTTGGTGACAAGATTTTGTCTTCCATTAGAGGCCTTCAGTGATTTCACAGGGCCTTCAATGAATTTCTGTATTTAAGTGAAGTCTTAATAGCACTATTACTGATGCATATGCAATTAAAAAATAAATGTAAGGGTTTTTGTTCCATTTTCTCAGTTCTCAGATTAGTTTTCTTTCTTAAAAACAGTCCATCTCTTTTTAAAAATAATTTTAATATTTTAAAAATCATACCAATTTTTATAGGATATAATGTTCTAAAAGTTCAATATTACTTTTCTTTTTTGAAATAATCTAACAAATGCTTTGTTTTTAATATTTGATTTCATAATAGCTTTAAATTTCTAAAACTATTTTAAGGAAATAATAGAGTTCTCAACTATTCAATATGAGCACAAAATGACTTTCAAAATATTCATACAAATAGTTTACTGAGATATAGAACTATTGCATTTAATTTACATTTGTAAATTATCTTTTCATGTAGAAAGTATCTATAGGTAATTTACAGCTTTCATTGAAACACAGCTTTAAATGTCAGAATTATTCATTTACAAACTCTAGAAAACTTTACATTTTTCAAATATACTGTATTTTAATGATTAGGACTTGTTAAAGTATTATAAATATATTAGAATTGTATATGACAACATTAATTAGATTTCTGAACCACTTACAATATATGGATTGAAGCTTGCTGAAATAGTAATGCCTTTCTCAGTAAACAAATAAACCGAAAAACTAGTCAATGCAGTGAATAGTACAATTCGGTTAACAAAGCTAAGAGGAATAAAATGATTAGCATATTCACTTACTTTTTCAAATTTTATTTGTTGAGCCACCACTAGTTTCCAGTAGTTATGTTAAAATCTGAAAAAACAGAGATGAATAGAATTTGTTTTCTGAATCAGAGGTACATGATTTGTAGTGGTGTAATTGGAAAAGTACAACAAAATGATAAGGTGATATATGCAAAATTTTGTGGAGGATTTTTGTATCTATGTTAATAAGAGAGATTGACCTATAGCTCTCTTTCTCTGTAATCTCTTTTTCAGTTTTAGGAATTAAGGTGATGCTGGCTTCATAGAAAGAATTTGGGAGGATTCTCTCTTTTTCTATTGTTTTGAATAGCTTGAGAAAAATTGGAGTTAGTTCTTCCTTAAATGTCTGGTAGAATTCAACAGTGAAGCCTTCTGGTCCTGGGCTTTCCTTTGTTGGGACAATCTTTATTATGAATTCAATTTTCATCTTTAACGGGTCTGTTTAGGTTTTCTGTGTCTTCATGGTTCATTTTAGGTAAGTCATATATGTCCAAAAATCTATCCATTTCTTCTAGGTTTCCCATTGGCATAGAGCTCTTTGTAGCAATTTCTAATGATTCTTTATGTTTCTATGGGGTCTGTTGTTACATTTCCTTTTTCATCTCTGATTTTATTAATTTGGGTCTTCTTCCTCCTTATTTTTGGTTAACTGGGACAATGGTGTGTCAATTTTATTTATTTTTTAAAAAAGCAGCTCTTTGTTTTCTGATCTTATTGTTTCAGTTTCATCTCTAATTTTAATTATTTATTTTCTCCCACTAGTTCTAGTTTTGGTTTGCTGTTATTTTTCTAGGTCCTTGAGATGCATTGATAACTCATTTATTTGGCGCCTTTCCAGTTTCTTGATGTAAGATCTAATTGCTATAAACTCTCCTCTTAACATTGCTTTTGCTGTATTCCATATGTTTAGATATATTTTATTATCATCTTTATTTCCAGGAGTATTTTTTATTTCACTTTTGATTACTTCAATGATCCACTGTTCATTCAGGAGCCTGATTCAGTCTCCAAATGTTTGCATAAGTTCTGGGAATTCCTGAGTTGTTGATTACCAACTTTATTCCATTGTAGTCAGAGAAGATGCATGGCACAATTTTAATTTTTTTTTTTTGAGTTGTTGAGACTTGCTGCATGGCCTAGCATATGCAAAGCCCCAGAGAATGTTCCATATACTGGTGAGAAGAATGTGTATTCTGTGGCTGTAGCTCTGTAGATATGTTAGAAACACTTGGTTTATAGTGTAGATTAACTGTGTTGTTCCCTTGCTGGTTTTATGTCTGGTTGATTTGTCCATTGCTGAAATTAGAGTATTAAAGTCCTGTTGGGGTCTTAAGCCTGAGGCTGGCCCCTGACCAGCAGGAAACAGTACAAGCACTCCTTGACAAGGCGAATGGGAAATGTAAGTTCGACAGGTCAGGAACACTGCAAGCACCCGTGAGTTCTGTGGAAGCAGGAACTACTGTATTGAGGAAGTGTACAGGCTTATAAGGCTTACAAAAGACAAGCATAGTAGGGAAGCCAATCAGCAAAAAGGTCATGCAGGCATGGGTGGACCACCACAGGGGTATCTTAAGCAAAGTATAGGAATCATGCACTGTCTACGTGTCCAGAACTATAGTGGACCTATCCCTGCAGGTGGTCTGATTTTCAGTGGCTTAACTGCAGCAGCCACAAACACACCCCTCAAACATCTGCCATGTTATCAGGAACTATTTTAGGCAATGCCCAATATTTCCCCCTTTTTGTTTTATATTAAAGATGAAAGAGGAACTGAGTGGAGAGTGTGCCTGTCTTATGTTTTCCCCTCTGACTGGGATCAGCCCTTTAATGAGCATGTCTGCCTTAGTTTGTCCCCCTCTGGGGATCTTACCTGTCATTGACTACTACTCCAGCTGTTAAGGGCTGCCCCAGGGGATCTAACCTGTCATTGGCTACCACCTCAGCAATTCAGGGTATGATGCATTATACCTCTGCATCTTGGCAGTGGCCATGGCAGATGTATAGTGTTCCCAATCTGGTGCTTAAAAAGCGGCATAACCCGGTTCTTGAAGAGTGGCATATTGTTGTCAGACCACCATTAACTGGACCACAGTGATACAATCTTCAACAAATTTAACAAGCTTATACAAGGACGATGGAGACCAAGGGGCCCACAAGGGGGAGGAGATAAGGAAGCCATACCCCAAGGTCCAACCACAGGTAAGTAGAGCTTAGTTCATTATGATATTTTTCAAGGTCTTCTTGGAAGGTCTTGGTCATGTCCTGGACAATGCTGGAGTGAATAGCATAAAAGCAGCACTCCTCCTTTAAGAATAAACAGATTCCTCCTTCCTGAGCTGTGAGCAGATACAAACCTCGGCGATTCTGCAACAAGGTGTATCCAGTCACAATGAGACAGAGACTCCAATATGGTCTTTTCATCCCTGTAAGAGAAAAGAAAAATTACTCCTCAGGAGGGGGTCCTCCTAAACTTTCTTCAGCAGAGGGGAGATATTTAAGGTTTCTCGCAGGTACCCATATGGGATTGGAATTCCCCTGAGGGAAGACACATCCAAATCCTCTACCAGCGCTTATCAGTGGGTCTGGTCCTCACCAGCATCCCGTTAGTGGGTCCTTCCATTTTACCCTAACAGAAAGGTAGGGAGGGAACAATGTTTGTGAAAGGCTGACAAGGGCTGATGTTTTGGAAAATTTAAAATATTTAAGGTGAGCATGGCCATTCGTAGCTGGTCTTGTGGGGGTATGATTCCCCTTGTTTGTTTCATAAGTTGGTCTTTTAAAATCTTATTTTGTCTTTCAGTGATTGCTTGTCCTTGTGGGTTGTGAGGAATTCCAGTAGAGTGTTGAATATGCCATCTGTTGAAGAATTCTTGTGTTGTCTTAATAATGATACAGGGGCCATTATCAGTCTTAACTTTTATTGGTAGCCCCAAAATAGCAAAACATTGTAGAAAATGACTAACAGCATGTTTGGCCTTTTCACTGGAGTGAGCAGTGGCCCAACAGTCATGGGAGTACGTGCCAACAGACATAAAGATATATTTAAGCTTGCCAAATGGTGCACAGTGTGTAACATCAGTTTGCCATAGTATGTTGGGCTGTAGTCCTCTAGGGTTTACTCCAGGTGTTTGGAGAGGTGGGACTTGTAACAGGGGAAGACATGATTTGCAGGTTTTTATAATCCATTTAAGGTCTTTAATGGGAATGGAAGGAAATCTATGATGTAACCCTCTCCAATTTAGATGTGTAAGGTCATGAAGACCTTGAGTGAGCTGTAAATCAGGAATGGTTTGAATTGGGGCCGTCAAGACCCCATGCGTACGTAGCCAATTGATCTGCCATTTTATTGCCTTGTGACAAGAAACCTGGCAAATTTTGATGTCCTCTCAAATATTGTACAAAGAGAGGTTGATTTTTTTTTTTTTTTTGACAGGCAGAGTGGACAGTGAGAGAGAGACAGAGAGAGAAAGGTCTTCCTTTGCCGTTGGTTCACCCTCCAATGGCCGCCGCTGCAGCCGGCGCACCGCGCTGATCCGATGGCAGGAGCCAGGATCCAGGTGCTTTTCCTGGTCTCCCATGGGGTGCAGGGCCCAAGCACCTGGGCCATCCTCCACTGCACTCCCTGGCCATAGCAGAGAGCTGGCCTGGAAGAGGGGCAACCGGGACAGAATCCGGCGCCCCAACCGGGACTAGAACCCGGTGTGCCGGCGCCGCAAGGTGGAGGATTAGCCTATTGAGCCACGGCGCCGGCTTGATTTCTTTATCTCAATAATGACCTTACCTCGATCATTAATGGGGTGATAGGATTGTTATCTAACCTAATATGGAACAAAATTAGATTGGGCAGGAGATTGACCACATAGAGACTATCCGAGAATAGATTTAGTGGCTCTCTACTATAGGACGTGGCCATGGCTACAGCACACAGTTCCTTAAATTGGGCAGATCCCTCAACAGACTCAAAATATAATTGAAGCGACCTTTTTAGGGCACTTGATGTAGGAGGGTAAAGTACTACTGCAGAACCAGTTTGTCCCCCATCTGTAAACACATTGATGGCCTCCTTTAGGGGCTTGGTAGAGAAGAGGGTAGAAGGTAACCATGGCAGGTGGGAAAAAGAAGTTACCCACCTAGTTGGATCGTAATGGCAGTCAATTTTTCCTAGAAAACCCTCTAGAGCTAAGGACACCCTAGTGTTGTTTCTTTGTATCCACTCAAAGTCTGAGGACCAGTAGGGGACAACAAGCATCTCAAAATCTTTGCCATAATGTCTAACAGAGGTGTACCTCCCCTTAATGATGAGGTTTGCCAATTGGTCAAGATGTGAATACACTCTAGGGGCTCCTCCAATGGAGGTGTGTATCCATTATAGAGGATTTCCTTTTTGGGTGATTACAGCCATGAGCAGTTTGGCTCCTGAAAGGATCTAAAGGCTCATGGGATACTTAGGGTTATATCTAGCTAGTTGGACATTATCAAGCTCTCCCAGCAGTTTTTGTAGTTCCACTAATGAATATTTGGGCTATATTGATAGCTGAGGTTTAAGAGGGGAGACAGAGTCCATATTGAGACGCATCTCCAAGATTTTGAATGAGGGGATGGTCTGGACCTTATTGCTGGAAATATGGAGACCAGCTTGAGCTAGTTGTTGTAACTGTTTGAAAGTGGACCCTAATTGTTCTGGGTTAGCAGATCCAATAATAATGCCATATATATATATATATATATATACACACACACCAGCACGGAACAGTACAAGCACTCCCCGACATGGCGAATGGGAAATGCAAGGTCGACGAGTCAAGAACACTGCAAGCACCCATGAGTTCTGTTGAAGCAGGAACTACTCTAGTGCACATTTTAGAATCTTTATGTTTTACTGTAGAGAATTTTACTACAATGTGTTGTGGTAAAGATCCTTTCTGATCATGTCTATTGTGAGTTCTGTGTGCATCCTGTATTGGGATGTCCCTTTCCGTTATTATTTCATTAAAAAGGCCTTCTAATACTTTCTCTTTCCACACCTTTAGGAACTCCTAGGACCTCTATGTTGGGTCTTTTGATAGTATGTTGTAGATTTACAACAGTGTTTTTTGGTTTTCTAATTTCTTCTTGTTTTTGGTCTTTCTAAAACTTCCAGAGATTTGTCTTCTAGTTTGGATATTCTTTCTTCTGCCTTACCTACTCTTGCTAAGACTCTGCTGCATTTTTGTTTGATCTTTTGAACTCTTTTTTTTTTTTTTTTGACAGGCAGCTTTGTTTTGTTTTGTTTTGTTTTTTTGTTTGTTTTTAACAGGCAGCTTTTTTTGTTTTGTTTTGTTTTTGTTGAACTCTTTTTTTAAAAGATTTATTTGAAAGTCAGAGCAACACAGAGAGAGAAGGAGAGGCAGAGAGAGAAAGAGAGGTCTTCCATCCACTGGTTCACTTCCCAATTGACTGCAATGGCAATAGCTGTGCCAATCTGAAACCAGGACCAGTATCTTCCTCCTGGTCTCCCATGTGAATGCAGGGGCCTAAGGACTTGGGCCATCTTCTACTGCTTTCCCAGGCCATATAGGAGAGCTAGATCAGAAGTGGGCCAGCTGGGACTTAAATCAGCACCTCTCCTCTCCTCTTCTCTTCCTCTCATCTCTCTTCTGTCTCTCAGTCTGCCTCTCTCTCTAGCATATCTGATTTTTTTAAATATTTTTATATGGGCACTAAGAACTTTTATGTTACTTGCACACTTTTCCTTTAAACTGCAGATCAGTTTGGAAACTTCAAACTTTTAAGTGTGATTTTAAGTTTGTTTTTGTTCATGATCACAGTAGCCTTCATTTATGATTAATCTATTCCATCCTTGGCTTAACCATTCTGATCCTGCTTCCTTTAACCCTGGTTAATGGCAAAATGAATTCTTCCCAGATATGTTTAAGCTCTCTTTGGGTTCTCCCTCTTTCACATTACATTGGAAAGCAACTCTATTATATGTTGGGAAATTTTTTAAAGCTTTGCATTTCTTTCACCTGTTTTAAAGGGTAAGAATTTTACTTTCTATTATTCCATATTATTCCATACATGAATATTATTATTCATGTACACTATCTAGTTTCATAACTATTTATGATAGTGTCACCTATTCAAACAAATTCCAATGGAATAATGTTTGGTTATATGTATTTCCAGATGATTGGTTATATATATGCAAAAATGTAAGTATTATCCTCAGTGGACTTCAGTCTAGTCAGGGCCTTATTTTGCTAGACTTAGGGAAAACTGAATTAACTTTTTTTCAACTCAAATTAGCAAGAGTTAATTAATGTAGTCTCAAACTCAGAAAAGTAAAACACAAAAATAATTTTGTTGAATTTATGCTGCAGAATAATCTGATCATCATACTTATAAATTCAGGAAACCCTCTCCCCCATTTCTGGCACAATATTAGTATTTTATTTTATCTACAAGCTGCTTTAGCATTATTCAATTTCCTAAGACTACTTATAGAAAAATAAATGCTTAAATAATTAATTTAAAATTGAATACATAATTCTAAAAATATCCAAAAAAGCTTGTTCTGCACTGTCAGTTGGTCATTTGCATTTAATCTGTGAAACATTTCATAATATCTGAAGAAAACATTGTAGCCATGTATGGTTAGAAAATCATAATTATTGTTTTTTAAAATATTTAATGGTATCAGGAGAGTTGGTCTGAAGAATGCATCACTTATTAATTATTATATTAATAAAATATATTGTGTTCAATAACTTTCTATACATTATTGAATTAAAGAGTGGCTTTACCTATGGAACCACAATCTCAAATTCTTTTGGTTAAAGCTGCTATTATACCCTGAATTCTGTTTGGAAAATGATAACAGTGCTTTAGTTAATTTTGTTTTTTGTTTTTTTGGTTTTTTTTTTTTTTTTTGGCTGGTTTGTTGACAAATCTCTGTTCTCTGGTTATTATTTCATATTTTCTTTTTTAACTTTTATTTAATAAATATAAATTTCCAGGTACAACTTTTGTATTATATCAGCTTTTTCCCCCCATAACCACCCTCTCACCTGCAACCATCACATCTCCCATTCCCTCTCCCATCCGATTCACATCAAGATTCATTTTCAAGTATCTTTATATACAGAAGATCAATTTAGTATATACTGAATAAAGATTTCAACAGTTTGCACCCACACAGAAACACAAAGTGTAAAGTACTGTTTGAGTATTAGTTATACCATTAATTCACATAGTATAACACATTAAGGACAGAGTCCTATATGGGGAGTAAGTGCTCAATGACTCCTGTTGTCGATTAAACAATTAACACTCTTTGTTTTTTTTTTAACAGGCAGAGTGGACAGTGAGAGAGAGAGACAGAGAGAAAGGTCTTCCTTTTGCCATTGGTTCACCCTCTAATGGCCGCCGCAGCCGGCATGCTGTGGCCAGCGCATCATGCTGATCCGAAGGCAGGAGCCAGGTGTTTTTCCTGGTCTCCCATGTGGGTGGAGGGCCCAAGGACTTGGGCCATTCTCCACTGCACTCCCAGGCCATAGCAGAGAGCAGGCCTGGAAGAACGGCAACCAGGACAGAATCCGGTGCCCTGACCGGGACTAGAACCCAGTGTGCCAGTGGCACAAGGCGGAGGATTAACCTATTGAGCCGCGGAACCGGCCAGCAATTAACACTCTTGTTTATGACATCAGTAATCACCTGAGGCTCTTGTCAGGAGCTGCCAAGGCTATGAAAGCCACTTGAGTTCACCAACTCTGATCTTATTTAGATAAGGTCATAGTCAAAGTGGAAGTTCTCTCCTCCCTTCAGAGAAAGTTACCTCCTTCTTTGATGGCCTGTTCTTTCTAATGGGATCTCACTCGCAGAGATCTTTCATTTAGGTCCTCTTATTTTTTGTTGTTGTTTTTGTTGTTGTTTTTGCCAGAGTGTCTTGGCTTTCCATGCCTAAAATACCTCATGGGCTCTTTATCCAGATCCGCATGCCTTAAGGGCTGATTCTGAGGCCAGAGTGCTGTTTAGGACATCTGCCATTCTATGAGTCTGCTGTGTATCCCGCTTCCGATGTTGGATTATTCTCTACTTTTTAATTCTATCAGTTAATATTATACAATTGATAAAGGATTAATAACCAGAATCTACAAAGAGATCAAGAAACTCCACAACAACAAAGAAAAAAACCCACTTAAGAGATGGGCCAAGGACCTCAATAGACATTTTTCATAAGACGAAATCCAAATGGCCAACAGACACATGAAAAAATGTTCAGGAGCACTAGCAATCAGGGAAATGCAAATCAAAACCACAATGAGGTTTCACCTCACCCCGGTTAGAATGGCTCACATACAGAAATCTACCAACAATAGATGCTGGAGAGAATGTGGGGAAAAAGGCACACTAACCCACTGATGGTGTGAATGCAACTGGTAAAGCCACTATGGAATTCAGTTTGGAGATTCCTCAGAAACCTGAATATAACCCTACCAAATGATCCAGCCATCCCATTCCTTGGAATTTACCCAAAGGAATTTAAATTGGCAAACAAAAAAGCTGTCTCGACCTTGTTTATTGCAGCTCAATTCACAATAGCTAAGACCTGGAATCAACCTAAATGCCCATCAAGAGTAGACTGGCTAAATAAATTATGGGACATGTACTCTATAGAATACTATACAGCAGTCAAAAGCAATGAAATCCAGTCATTTTCAACAAAATAGAGGAATCTGGCAAACATCATGCTGAGAGAAATAAGCCCATCCCAAAGGGACAAATGTCATATGTTCTCCCTGATCGGCGACAACTAACTGAGCACCAAAGGGGAAACCTGTTGAAGTGAAATGGACACTATGAGAAACAGTGACTTGATCAGCCCTTGTCCTGACTATTGATGAAGAACTTAATAATTTATCCCTTTTAGTATTTTTTGATCTACTTAATACTATAGGTTGAACTCTGTAATTAACACACAATTATTCTTAGGTGTTTAAATTTTAACTGAAAATTGATCGCTATTAAATATAAGAGTGGGAATAAGAGAGGGAGGAGATGTACAATTTGGGACATGCTCAAGCTGACTTGAACCAAATGGTAGAGTTAGAAATGTGCCAGGGGATTCCAATTCAATCCCATCAAGGTGGCATGTACCAATGCCATCTCACTAGCCAAAGTGATCAGTTTCAGTTCATAATTGATCATAATGATAGGATTAAGAGTCAAAGGGATCACATAAACAAGACTAGTGTCTGCTAATACAAACCGATAGGCATAAAAAGGAGAGAACTATCATATTTGCTTTGATTACACCTATTTTTGGTTTGTTAACATAATCTGTGGATACAACTAAACATTTCAGATTTGGGAATTATTCCCTTACTTTATGATTGCTTTCCTGATTTTATTTTAAATGTTCTTTTTTTTTTTTTTTGCTGTAATCTATTGTAACAAATATTTTAGTACACAGCTTACAGTAATAGTAGCTAAATTCAAAGATGTGATTTATTTATTTTATTTTTATTTTTGGTGATGTTTGCTTTTGTCTAAGAAGAAAGCACTGTGTCTGGCACCGTGGCTCACTAGGCTAATCCTCCGCCTTGCGGCACACCGGGTTCTAGTCCAGGTCGGGGCACTGGATTCTGTCCCGGTTGCCCCTCTTCCAGGCCAGCTCTCTGCTGTGGCCAGGGAGTGCAGTGAAGGATGGCCCAAGTCCTTGGGCCCTGCACCTGCATGGGAGACCAGGAAAAGCACCTGGCTCCTGGCTTCAGATCAGCGTGATGCGCCAGCCGCAGCGCGCTGGCTGTGGCAGCCATTGGAGGGTGAACCAACGGCAGAGGAAGACCTTTCTCTCTGTCTCTCTCTCTCACTGTCCACTCTGCCTGTCAAAAAAAAAAAAAAAATGAAAGAAAGTACTGTGAAGTTAATTCAGAAAGTTTAAGGGGTTGCTAATTTTGCATGTAACTGAAACTTAAATATTATTGGTGATCAGTTTATCATTTAGTTTCATTGAGGCAGGGGATCAATCAAGGGCTTTGTTATAAGAATTAATCTAACTTCTGTGACTCTGGAGGTGCTTGTGAAGTTGGCTTGAAAATACACATGGAAACATAAAGTTGTAAATCTAACAGAGAGTACTTGAGCACACTAATATTGTAGTTATTGATAGACAATAATAGCTACAAGAACAGAAAATTAGAATGAATAGAATATAGATATATAGTATAAGTATGTCAGATATAACCTATCCTAAATTGTTTATATGCTAACTACATTTAAATAAATTGGCTTATCATCCTCATTTAATTGAGTTTTGGACTGGCTATGGGACATGCATCATATTATGCTGGTCTAAGTTTTGTATACGGGATCCAAACACAACAATTTTGCTCCAGAGGTCATAACACAATGTTACATTAGTATTAAATCCTGTGTTGTTGTTATAATTACAGTTTCTTTTGATCCTCTAAGGGGAAAAAGTGGGTTTTCATTACTGATTTATAATTTTCTTTTTTTTGACAGGCAGATTTAGACAGTGAGAGAGAAAGAGAGAGACAGAGAGACAGAGAGAAAGGTCTTCCTTTCTGTTGGTTCACCTCCCAAATGGCCTCTACAGCTAGAACTATGCTGATCTGAAGCCAGGAGCCAGGTGCCTCTTCCTGGTCTTCCATGAGGGTGCAGGGACCCAAGCACTTGGCCCATCCTCCACTGCCTTCCCAGGCCACAGCAGAGAGCTGGACTGGAAGAGGAGCATCTGGGACAGAATCTGGCACTCCAACTGGGACTAGAACCTGCTGTGCCAGCACTGCAGGCAGAGGATTAGCCAACTGAGCTGCAGCACTGGCCCTGATTTATATTTTTCATTGTAAGAAATTAGAAAACTAAAAAAAAAACAAACCTGGATTTCATAATAAGATAACACTATGTATTAGTCTCAGGAGCAATATTTCTTGCATTTGGAACCTGAATGCACTATTTATAGCTATACAGTATTGAGCAAGTTCCATAGCCTCCCAATAAGATACAAAATAACCAACCCAGGCTGAACATGAATTTTCCCATGCCAAAAATTTAGTATAATATACTATAGAATTCATTTATATACAACAAATGTCAGTTTTTCAATAACTATTATCTAACTCAGTATCACCGAAAAAAAATAGTTTGTTACCTAAAAAAAAAAAAATAGTTGTTATCATGGATATAGTTTAGAAAACTAGTTTTGTGAGGGAAATGACAGATTCATCAATGTGGATTGATTTTGAGTTGATTGATAAAATTACTGGAGAAGGTACATAAAAATCTGGAAATACAAGTCAATAACAAGGAATATCAAATTTGGATTCATTAGTTTCAACATTATCTAGAGAGGACATGGACAAAGCTTCAGGTAGATGAGAAGGAGCCAGTAGAAGAAGAATAGAGAAGAGGAATAAAAGGGAATATATTTTTTTTAAACTTTTATTTAATGAATATAAATTTCCAAAGTACAGCTTATGGATCACAATTGCTTTCCCCCCATAACGTCCCTCCCACCCACAACCCTCCCCTTTCCCACTCCCTCTCCCCTTCCATTCATATCAAGATTCATTTTCGATTCTCTTTATATACAGAAGATCAGTTTAGCATACATTAAGTAAAGATTTCAACAGTTTGCTCCCACACAGAAACATAAAGTGAAAAATACTGTTTGAGTACTAGTTATAGCATTCAATCTCAATGTACAGCATACTAAGGACAGAGATCCTACATGAGGAGTAAGTGCACAGTGACTCCTGTTGTTGACTTAACAAATTGACACTCTTGTTTATGGCATCAGTAATCACCCTAGGCTCTTGTCATGAGCTGCCAAGGCTATGGAAGCCCCCTGAGTTCACTGACTCTGATCATTTTTAGACAAGGCCATGGTCAAAGTGGAAGTTCTCTCCTCCCTTCAGAGAAAGGTACCTCCTTCTTTGATGGCCTGTTCTTTCCACTGGGATCTCACTCACGGAGATCTTTCATTTAGTTTTTTTTGTTTTTTTTTGTTTTTTTTTGTTTTTTTTTTTTTCCCCAGAGTGTCTTGGCTTTCCATGCCTGAAATACTCTCATGGGCTTTTCAGCCATATCCGCATGCCTTAAGGGCTGATTCTGAGGCCAGAGTGCTGTTTAGGACATCTGCCGTTCAATGGGTCTGCTATGTATCTCACTTCCCATGTTGTATCATTCTCTCCTAAAAGGGAATAATTTGTGTACAACAGACTTATTACAAATAGGCAACAATACTGATCATCTCTATATTATATATTATATATATTATATTATATATTATTATCTCTATATTTATTATACTTAACACTGCTGCCTTGAAATAGTACTAAACATCTTGAATTTGAAAAGGCATTGTTAGTTTGTGTATTTTCATACCATATTGAACAAAAAGATGCATAAAATTCTATGCAATTCTGTGAAAAGAAATATGGACAGATTCTTTGATATTTAATGAGAAATCATTAATAATTAAAAACATTTGATAAATTGGTCAATAACATGTCTAAAATTTAAGGTTGTTAAATTTTGTAAGAATAAATAAATCCTTCTGTGTGTATCTACTTATAATTTATATAACTAGTTATATAGGCAAATGAAAATCAGATATCTAGTGTGTCTCACTAATAAAAATTAATTAATTAGTATTTATCTGAGGTTTTGAAGTGATTTCCACTATGATCTTACATGCTGGTATCTATCCAAGTTAGGCTAAAAATGGCCAACAGAGATATAAAAAATTGCTGATATTCACAAAATATCTATTATTCTTTTTCCAAATGTAAACAATATGAAGACCATAGTCTGGTGGAAAAGGAATGCAATTTATGGTGATAAATAATAATTTCTCTTTGATATTGGTCAAATTAATTCCTTAAGCCTCAGGATTTTGATTTGTTTTTCATTTACACAAAAGGGCATAATAATATTTTCAGCCAGACTTATAATGAGGAAATAATAGCACTAGCACTAATAATAACTAGCAATTATCCAGCTCCCAGTATGTACCAGATATTTTGCTTGCAACTTGGCAAAACTTTTCCCCTGATCCCATAACCTCTGCCATGTACTGCTATAGCACAATCACTGCTAAACTCCATACTTTATGAGTGTATATAAGGCAGCTTCATTGCCCTCAGACTTTCTTTATGACCCCTACACAGGGCTAGGGCACTACACAAGCAGAATCGAGGGTCCTCTGCATCCTATAGCAGTGTGATTGCTGGAAACAAGCCTTTAGCCACACTTACTCATTGTATGTTAATGGAAAATTTCCCTCTGCTTTTTGGGACTCAATGTTAGCAGCAGCCAAAACACAAACCTAGATAATAAGACTTAAGGAAATCCCCTTCTGCATCTCTTGTTTTATTTTTTAAATTTTATTTAGAGTAGACAAATTTCATATGTTTAATATATACAGATTTAGAAACACGGTGATATCTCCTACCTTACACTCCCTCCCACCCATGCTCCCACTCTTCTTCCTTTTCCCTCTCCTATTCCCATTCTTAATTTTTACAAAGATCTCTTTTCAGTTTACTTTATACTAAAAAGATTAACCTTATACTAAGTAAAGAGTTCAAGAAATAGCATAAAGAAAAGAAAATTCTATTCTCAACAGTACAGACAAGAGCTGTAAACAATCATTTAATCTCAAAATGCTGGGTGGTCAGATCACAAGCCCCAGCATCACCACTGCATGCTCTGTGAAATGTGGCTGTGGTGCTGCAGTCCTTGGAGAAATTTGTACCCATTGGTGGGAATTGGATGGCACTGTGTGCAATGACATTTTTCAGGCTGGTTTTTGCCAGTCCACAATCACCAGCAGCATCTGCACTCAACCTGTGATTCCTGGATAAGGACCCCACTGCATCCTATAACTCTTGGACTGTTGATTCTGTAGGACAATTGAAGGTTCTATCTGCATTCCTTTGGTTTAGGCCTATACCTGCTAGTACACGATCCCCTATATAAATTGTGATCACCACGTGGGACCTAGACCTGGGTAAGGTACCCTCTGAGTCTGGTAATTTTTTTAAATTTTACAGATTGAGTTAGACATAGAGAAA
The DNA here is from genome assembly GCF_964237555.1 of Oryctolagus cuniculus. NCBI lineage: Eukaryota > Metazoa > Chordata > Mammalia > Lagomorpha > Leporidae > Oryctolagus > Oryctolagus cuniculus. The sequence goes on from NC_091438.1 coordinate 65,423,044, forward strand.
GAGACAGAGAAAGGTCTTCCTTCCATTGGGTCACCCCCCAAATAGCTGCCATGGCCAGAACTACGCTGATCTGAAGCCAGGAACCCGGTGCTTCCTCCTGGTCTCCCATGTGGGTGCAGGGGTCCAAGCGCTCGGGCTATCCTCCACTGCCTTCCTGGACCACAGCAGAGAGCTGGACTGGAAGAGGAGCAACTGGAACTAGAATCTGGTGCCCATATAGGATGCCCACCCTGCAGGCAGAGGATTAACCTAGTGAGCCATGGCACCGGCCTCATGAATCTGGAAATTCTGGGATTGAGGCTGTTAGAGCTATGTCCCAGAGAGTCACCTGAGTATGCCATGACATCTGGAGAGAACGCTACATGCATTTCACTACCCCAGATGCATCTCTACCAATGAATAATTCCCAGCATAACATGCTTGTGAAATGGAGGAACTGGGTAAAATCTTCACTGCATCCTGCAGCTCTGGAACTGTGTCTGCTGACTCTGTAAGTCCTAAGAACTCTTGCACTTTCTTTTTAAGACCTGGGGAAGACTCTCTCTCTATTACATTGGTTCAAGCCCATATACGCCAGAACATAATCCCCAGTATAACCTACACTTTTCTTGTGGAACATGGGTAGGACATCCTTCCTGCTAAGTATCTCCAGGATTGTAACTCTTTGTACTATATTCTTTAGAGTCATATCAACCTATGCTAAAGACTTGGGAAAGACCCTACTTGTATTCTTTTGGTTCAGATCCACACCTTCCATGTCAAAATCCTCAGTAGAATCTGCATTCAAACATGCAGGAAAGTAGGCAAGGACTCTTTCACATCCTTTAGTATTGAGACTAGAAATTTTGATACTGTAAGCCTCAGCATTACACATGCCCACACATCAGGACTTGGAGAAGATCCCATGCACATTACACAGTTCTAAGGCACAGCTCTTGGTGCCAGAAGCCCCAGTATCAATTGGGCTTGCTTATTTGGACAAGAGACAGCCTGCTCTGTGCTGTAAACCAGAATGTGTATGCTATCATCACAAATGACTCAACTGTATGGGCCCAGAAGCTACACACTTTTGTAAATACACTTGGCAATTCGGAATCATGCTGCTACTTCTACGAACAGCTGAAGACTAGAAAACTTTGATACTCATATGCATTACTGGCATTGACTACAACTGAAGAAATCACTCAGAGTATACATCTATGTATCACTAAAATCAAAGCCAAAAAGGCTACACAAATCACATTGTGAATTCCATCTAAACAAACAAAAAAAATAAAAGCTACTTCTGTGCAGAAAGATCTGCTACACAAGCTGTGTAGACATCAATGAAGAGACACAGAAAACATGAAAAGAAAGAAAGCATGACACCTCCAAAAGAAGGTAATTCTTCCCCAGAAATATATCCTGCTTTGAAGGAAATATGCAAAGGTCTGAAAAAAGTTTAAAATTAACACTCTAAAGAAACTCAATAGTACATAAGGTACTGCAGATAGACAGTTTAAAGAAATGGGGGAAAATTTAGGATATGCATATAAAGCTTCAACAAAGACAAATAATATAGAAGAAACAATAAGGAATTTTGGAAATGAAATCTTCAAATAATGAAATAAAAAATATAACTGATAGCAACAACATATTACACAAAGCTGAAGAAATCATTTTTTATCTAAGGACAAGACTATTTTTTTGGACAGGCAGAGTTAGAGAGTGAGAGAGAGAGACATAGAGAAAGGTCTTCCTTTTCCATTGGTTCACCCCCAAAATGGCCGCTATGGCCAGTGCACTCCGCAGATCCAAAGCCAGGAGCCAGGTGCTACCTCCTGGTCTCCTATGCGGGTGTAGGGCCCAAGCACGTGGGCCATCCTCCACTGCCTTCCCAGGCCACAGCAGAGAGCTGGACTGGAAGAGGAGCAGCCAGGACAGAATCTGGCACCCCAACTGGGACTAGAACCCAGGGTGCTGGCACCACAGGTGGAGGACTAGCCAAATGAGGACAAAACTTTTTTTTAAAACTTTTATTTAATGAATATAAATTTCCAAAGTACAGCTTATGGATTGCAATGGCTTCCCCCCCATAACGTCCCTCTAACCCACAACCCTCCCCTTTCCCACTCCCTCTCCCATTTCATTCACGTCAAGATTCATTTTCTATTCTCTTTATATACAGAAGATCAGTTTAGCATACATTAAGTAAAGATTTCAACAGTTTGCTCCCACACAGAAACATAAAGTGAAAAATACTGTTTGAGTACTAGTTATAGCATTCAATCTCAATGTACAGCATACTAAGGACAAAGATCCTACATGAGGAGTAAGTGCACAGTGACTCCTGTTGTTGACTTAACAAATTGACACTTTCGTTTATGGCCTCAGTAATCACCCTAGGCTCTTGTCATGAGCTGCCAAGGCTATGGAAGCCCCCTGAGTTCACTGACTCTGATCATTTTTAGACAAGGCCATGGTCAAAGTGGAAGTTCTCTCCTCCCTTCAGAGAAAGGTACCTCCTTCTTTGATGACCCGTTCTTTCCACTGGGATCTCACTAGCAGAGATCTTTCATTTAGGTTTTTTTTGTTTTTTTTTGTTTTGTTTTGTTTTGTTTTTTTTTTTTCCCAGAGTGTCTTGGCTTTCCATGCCTGAAATACTCTCATGGGCATTTCAGCCATATCCGCATGCCTTAAGAGCTGATTCTGAGGCCAGAGTGCTGTTTAGCACATCTGCCATTCTATGGGTCTGCTGTGTATCTCACTTCCCATGTTGGATCATTCTCTCCCTTTTTGATTCTATCAGCTAGTATTTGCAGACACTATTCTTATTTATGTGATCCCTTTTGTTCTTAGTCCTATCATTATGATCAATTGTGAACAGAAATCGATCACTGGGACTAGTGAGATGGCATTGGTACATGCCACCTCGATGGGATTGAATTGGAATCCCCTGGTTATTTTCTAACTCTACTGTTTGAGGAAAGTCAGCTTGAGCATGTCCCGAATTGCACATCTCTTCCCTCTCTTATTCCCACTCTTACATTTAACAGTGATCACTTTTCAGTTAAGTTTCAGCACTTAAGAAGAATTGTGTATTGATTACAGTATTCAACCCAAGTATTAAATAGAACAAACAAAAAAATACTAAGAGGGATAACATATCAAGTTGCTCATCAACAGTCAGGTTGAGGGCTGATCAAGACTTTTTAAATAGCCCAACAGATAAAAATATAGACAAAATGATTTAAATAAATGAAGAAAGTCTATGAGATATATGACATACCATCAAGAAAATATATATTAATATTAGAGACAAATGAAGGGCAAAAGAAGGAAAAAGACATTTTAACAACCCAATGAATTATATAACAGTTGAAAACTTCCCAAGTCTTGAAAGAGCTATGGATATACAAACACAGGAAACTCAATGCACCACAACCTAACTAAACCAAAAAGGACCTTCTCCAAAGCATATTATAGTGAACTTGTGGAAAGGTAAGTTTAAGGAAGAAATCCTACAGAGAAAAACATATTACATGAAAAATATAAAAAATAAAACTCATTACACTAAGAGTAGACTTCCCAAAGGAAACTATAAGCCAAAATAGCAATGCTCTTCTTTACTGAAATAGAAAAAGCAATCCTAAAATTTGTATGCAATCACAAAAGAAATAGAATAGGCAAGGCAATTCTGAGCAAGAAAAATCAATTTAGACACATTACAATACCTGTTTCCAAAACATACTACAAAACTATAGTAATTGAAACAGTATGGTACTGGCATAAAAATTAACAGAAGAGAGAGCCCAAAAATTGATCCACATACATACACATAACTGATTTTTGACAAAAGTGTTTCGACCACTGTGGAGTAAGGGTAATCTCTTCAACAAATGGTTCTGGCAAAATTGGATTATATATATAGAAGGATGAAATTAGTTTCACATATGCCAACATATACAAAAATCAACTCAAGATGCATTGAAGATCTAAATTTAAGATCCGAGACTATGAAGCTTCTGGAAGAAAATGTAGAGGAAACATCCAAAACATTGGCATAGAGGATGACTAGAGTGAAGAGACATCCAACAGAATGGGAAAAATATTTGCAAGTTAACCAAATGACAAAAATTAATATCCAGAACATATCAGCAACTTAAAAAAACTCAACAGTTAAAAAAATCACCAATCCAATTAAGAAATAGTCAAAAGATGTTAACAGTTCTCAAAAGAAGAAATACAAATGACCAACAAATATATGAAAAAAATGCTCAACATTACTAGCCATCAGGGAAATGTAAATTCAAACCACAACTAGATATCATCTCACTCCTATCAGAATGACTAAAATACAAAAGAGACAGTAACAAATGTTGGCAAGGATGTAGAGAAAGGATAACACTTCTACACTGTTGATAGGAATGTAACTAAGGGCAGCCACTGGAAATAGACTTGTTATATCATCCAGCTATCCTACTACTGGGCATATACCTAAAATACATTAATACATTTTATCAAAGAAATACCTGCACCACCATGTTTATAGCAACACTATTCACAATAGCCAACATTTGGAATCAATCGAGGTGTCCATCATCAGATGAATGGAAAAATAAAATGTGATATATATACACAATGGAATATTATTTAACTGTAAAAGCAATGAAATTCTACTATTTGCATGAAAATAGATGCAACAGGAGGACATTATGTTTAATAAAATAAGCTGGACACAGGTAAACATCACATCTTATAGCTTATATGTGGGAGCTAAAATTTTAAAAAACAAAAAAGGGGAAAAATCAAAAAACAAAAACAAAAAGAATAAGTCCCTGTGTGTATAAGTATTGCTGCAAATATAGTTTCATAAAATTTTGTCTTTTTTAGAAAGCTTTTATTTAATAAATATAAATGTCATAGATACATATTTAAAAATATAGGAGTTCTTCCACCCATATCTATCCTCCCACCCCCACTCTTGTTCTACCTTCTACTCCCTCTCCCTTCCCATTCTTCATTAAGGTTCATTTTAACTATCTTTATATACAGAAGATCAACTCTATACTAAGTAAAGTTGGGAATGTACACTGGTGAAGCCACTGTGGAAGACAGTATGGATATGTCTCAGAAATCTGAATATAAACCTACCCTATAACCTAGCCATCTCACTCCTTATAATTTACTCAAGCATCTGACAGTTAACTGTCCCCCCGTGTTCACTACAGCTCAATCACAAAAGCTAAGATGTGGAATCAGCACAGATAGCCATTATCTGTTGACTGAATGAAGAAATTATTGAGTACTACTCAGCTGTTAAAAAAAAAAAAAAGGAAAGAAATCCTGTCTTTTGCAGCAAAATGGATGCAACTGGAAATCATTATACTTAGTGAAATAAACCAATCTCCAAAAGACAGTTACCATATGTTTCCCCGATCCAAAGTAAATAATAATGTACCTAAATTGTAATGTATTGGAATTAAATGGACATTTCACGACTCGATGATTATAGCCCTTGTCTCCTCTGTTGAAGATAGTGGTTTTTTTTTTTTCTTCATACTCTTTGTTCAACTCTTTTAATTAGTATAGGGTTAACTCTATGACAATTAAGTAACCTGAAAGTATATCTTTGTAAAAATTAAGAGTGAGAATTCGAGAGGGAGGAGGAAGAAGGGTTGTAGCATGGGGGGGGGGGGGATATTTTGGGAAGTATCTCCATGTTCCTAAATCTGTATAAATGAAATACATGAAACAATTATAACATAAATAAAATTTAAAGAAAGAAAAAAGAATACCTCTAACCAAGGGCATAATTACCAGTGAAAATGTCCTTAGAAGTGAAAGAGAAAGGACTGTGGGTAAAGTATTTCTTGAAGCTGATAAATTTCTCCTTGTGGACTTGATATGGTCAGACAAGTGTGTTCACATTCTGAAAATTCATTGGTCTGAATGACTAAGATTTATGCCCTTTGATTTTTGCAATTGTGTATGTGTTTGTAACAAACAAGGAAAATGACCCATCATGTGTGATCTTTTCAAGAACAGCACATATAATGATATATGAATATCTATACATCAGCATGTCCTTCAGATATTCAAATGATTTGATATTGAATACATAATTATTATATTTAAAATATTTAATGGAAACTTGGGGAATTTTCTAGAAACATATATACTACTAGTCATAAACTTTATAAGCTAACAAAATGGCATGGGAGTGGACATTGTGATACAGTGAGTTAAGCCGTGACTTGGGACACCAGCATCCCATATTGGAATGTTGATTCAAATTCCAACCCCCTGTTTCTGATCCAGCTTCCTGCTAACATACACTGTATGAGGCAACAGATGATAGCTCAAGTGATTGAACTTTTGCCACTCATGTGGGAGACCTGGAAGGAATTCCAGGCTCATAACACTGCCCTCACTGTTGTAGGAATTGGAGGAGTGAATGGTAGACAGATGTTTCCCCTCTCTCTCTCTCTCTCTCTCTCTCTTCTTTTCTCTCTCTCTCTCTCTGTCAAAAAGATAAAAAATAAATAAATAAATAAATAAATATTACAAACAGTTAAAAGTAATCCATACATCCTAAATAGTATATAAGAAACCCTGGGCAGGTACTAAGACTAGAAAATAGATTTTACAATGTCCAAAATGTTTAGCAGGGATTCAGCAATGTAGAGAAAATGAAAAAGTGTCCAAACAGTGTCCAAAACCATTGAGCATAGAATGACAAAGAAGTTCAAAGCTTATCATAATTATGATTGCTGCCCCTTGACCATTCTCTTCCTCAACTACATAGGCTGATCAATTTCTTCCCCATGGATGTCCACATTGTAATCCCCAGAACTTGTGAATATTTTACTTTACATGGTGAAATGGACTTTGCAAATATGTTAAGAAGCTTAAAGTGGGAGGTTATCTAGGGTTATATGGGCATACACAGTACAATTCTGTTCCCCAATAGCTCTTATAAGATGAAAGAAAATGGGGGCAAGTGTTGTGTCACTACTGATTAAACTGCTGCTGTGATCCTCACATCCCATATTGGGGTAAGTGGAATTAGTCTTGCCCCTGATTTTTGATTCACTTCTGGATAACTCCCCTGGGAGGCTAAAGATGATGACTAAAGTATATGATTCTCTGCCACCCACCTACAAGACCCAGATGGAGTGTATGGCTCCCGGTTTTCATCTAGCCCAACTTTGACACTTGGAGATTATTTGGAAGGTGAACCAACAAATGGAAATATCTCTCTTTCTTTATATTTATTTAACTTATATTTAAATCAATAAAAATGAATAAATTTGAAAAATAATATCTCAAAAAAGGAAGGAAGTAAACAGACTGAAGTTCATAGAAGATATGACTACGTAAAAAAGATGAAATTATGGCCGGCGCTGCGGCTCACTAGGCTAATCCTTCTCCTTGTGGCACCGGCACACTGGGTTCTAATCCCGGTTGGGGCGCCAGATTCTGTCCTGGTTGCCCCTCTTCCAGGCCAGCTCTCTGCTGTGGCCAGGGAGTGCAGTGCAGGATGGCCCAGGTGCTTGGGCCCTGCACCCCATGGGAGACCAGGAAAAACACCTGGCTCCTGCCATCGGATCAGCGCGGTGCGCCGGCCGCAGCGCGCCGGCCGCGGTGGCCATTGGAGGGTGAACCAACAACAAAGGAAGACCTTTCTCTCTGTCTCTCTCTCCCACTGTCCACTCTGCTTGTCAAAAAAAAAAAAAAAAAAAAAAAAAGTTGAAATTATGACAAAAAGAGGCAAAAACACAAGGAATGAAGGTAGATGGAAAACACAAGGCAACACATTCTTCCTGCAATCCTAATAGAACCCTGATGGTACCTAAATATTAGACTTTTGATGTCAAACATTATGAGAGAAATATTTGTATATTTTAAGCTGTGCTTGAGGTAATTTGTTACAGCAGCAGTAAGAAAATTAACACAATCAGTTTCATTCTTTTTTCTTTCTTTTCTTTTCTTTTTTTTAAGGTGTATTTATTTGAAAGGCAGAGAGACAGAGGCAGGGAGGATAGAGAGAGGGATCTTCCATCCACTGGTTCACTCCCTAGATGGCAGCAATAGCCAGAGCTGCACGAATCCAAAGCCCATAGCCAGGAGCTTCTTCTAGGTCTCTCACGCAGCTGTAGGGGCCCAAGGACTTGGGCCATCTTCTGCTGCTCTCCCAGGCCATAGCAGAGAGCTGGATCATAAGTGGAGCAGCTAGGACTCCAAACAGCACCCATATGGGATGCCAGCACTGCAGGGAGAGCTTTACTTGCTAAGCCACAGTGCTGGCCCTTCAGTTCCATTCATATGTAGAGAGATTTCTTTGCCAATGTAAAATCCAAATGACTCTATACATATTTCATCATAATTCCCAATATTGTCATTCTACTTTCTACTCCTAAGATTCATAATGCACCTCTATATTTTATTTATTTTATCTGACAAACAACAAATATGCATGTTTATAGGACTTAATGTGATACTTTGTTCCATATATACATTGTAGACAATTTATTCATGTTTTTTATTAGCACATATCTACTAAACTGGATTTTTTTAACCAATGAAAAATTCAGATGGCTAATCTTAGATACCATTGCAGATGATATAGTAGAGAAAATCAACATAGCTCTTGAACAGCTAAAAGCCCGTGAACAGAGTCTATGACCTGGTTTGTAGTTAATCATCTGGAAATTCTTCTCTACTGGCAACTTTAAAGAAAATTTGAAACAGTTTGCTTTTACTCAAGAGAAGCAACAGAATCTTTTCAGATTCTAAAACCTTAATTTCTCTACTTCCCTGTCATAATATAATCTGTAAGAACCAGGTATTCACAAACCCAATACAATAATACATTACATTGAATGCCCTTATGCTAATTGAATATAGAGAGCAGGAAGTAAGTGCTATGAGTTGAGTTGAGTGTTGCTCCTGAGTTCATGCAGATGTTTAAAGTTTGAATTTCAGGGTCTTATGCTGATGGTGAAAGATGGTATACATTTAACCCAATTGTAACGTTTAAGAGGTGACTAGTGAGAGGTTCTTATGTTACTGACAGCATATCCTTGGAAGATAATTTGCATAAAAACATTGGTTATAAAAGCTCTAGTCAGTCTTAATCACTCTCTCTGTCTCCTGGCGCACCACATGATCATTCCTTTACATGCACTATGCCATGGCCATCTTTCAGGATCACCAGATGGCCAAGCCAATGGAATCCACCTAATTTTGGACTGTGATCATTGGATATAAAGGAGTTAATGGATTGGACAGTGTTGGCTCTCTTCTGTCTAATTTTCTATTCTACTTTTTATTCCTTTCTACCATCTTTTCTAAGCCATGTTTCCATAGGACTTTCTCTTCTTTCCAGTTCTAATAACTTGCATTCTTCCTTCATCTCTCATGAGTCTAAGGATGATAATTATAATTGTAATGTCAGCTCTGGGTACCAATCCTGTTTTTCATGTTTGTCTTCATGCTGTGCAAACTTAGCAAATAACTTCTTAATTATACAAGTCATATATTTCCTAATTAGTGTGCATTCTCTGTACCTTGATGATTCTTGCTGGTGCAATAGTTAACCTAGGAGAGGAAAAGTGAAGTAAGTTGAGTATGTAAAAGATACTCAAGTAGAACAAACTAGCTGGTAACATCCCTCTTCCTATAAAAACTTCAGGAGTTTTACATACCAATGATAACACAGGTGACTCTTTATAGATTATGTCTTAGTCATAAAATTTATATGTAATTCCTTCCATGTGATATTTTTAACTCATCATCACCTTCATCATCCCTACCTTTCTTAAGGTAGCTTATCACTGCCTGCATAGTCTTATCTTTTCATGAGAGGTTTGTTTAATCATGTATTCACCATCATCTTTGAGTCTTTACATTTTTGTGGCTTTATTCTCCAAAATAATTGATCAAACATTATTTGCTATTTGTTACTGTCAGTATAGCACAGAAACCTGACTATTTAAAATCATAACATAGCAATAATATATCTCTGATTCTATCTCACACAAAATTTGATGCTAGTTAGGTCACCCTCCGATAAAGTACTCACCAGTTCAGAAATGTACATATACATTATTTTCTGTAATATTTACATGTTGAACAAATATCTTTTCTCTAGAAATTACCAGATTTTATTAAATGCAGCCTATCAAAAAAGAAATTTCCAGTGAAAATAATTTATCTGTATATTTATCCAACTAACTATAATCTCCCCATAATCAATTTTTCTATAATAACTAATTTAAAGTGGCTAAATCTATTTAGATATTGTTAAACTAAAGTGTTTTTTATTTTTTCAAATTTTTCAAACTATGTACATTTTTGAAATATTGAGTATAATATTCAGTTTTCTTTTTTAAAATAACATATTATATTGTATATTTAGTTTTGCATACCAATGGGCGTACTTAATTTTTAACTATTATAATGACTAGGTAAAATATATTAAGTAAATCAAAAGATAAATAATAAGAAATATAAAATGAAATAAATCAATCAAAAAAGCAAGTTGAGGCTTTGTAATACTTCCAAATCCAGTAGCTCATCATGTCATCTAAAACAGGAACTGTGACTACAATCACTGATATTTCAGGGCTTACATGGATTATTATGTTTAGCTTTGAGGAAAGATATCAGTTTATCAGATTACTCTCTTCCCTCTAAACTACATCAGTTGAAATCTGCCCTCACTATTTCTATCACATTATACTAATAAAACTTAGTTGCAAAATATCAAGAGCTTCCCGTTAAAAGCTTTTATATATTTGTTTGATAAATCTGTCAGCAAGGTATCAGATGACCATCATAGAAGACCAGTCTCTTAGGCAGAGATTCAGTGGCATAGCAATAAAAATCCTATGATTTTTTGTACACTTCTTCAATTCAATGTTTCCACACTCTGACTCCTGACATTTCTAAAAAGAAGAAAGAAAGAAAAGAAAAGCAAGTACAATGTCTATAAATTTACATGTTTTCATTAGATAGGGGAACATAGATAGTTTGGCTATTGAATAATTGGTATTATTTACAATACTGATAGTATCATATTTTATTTTTATGTATGTTATTATTTTGTAGGACTACTTTGTAGAATAATCTTTTTAAAAATCTGACATTGAAATCTGTATAAAACACCAGGAGTATTCAAGAATGTTGGATATTAAAATTAGTTAAAATGTAGTATACAAAATAATGATCTTACCACTAAGGCACACAGATTTTGAATATATTAACTCAACTTGTTTGGGATACTGGTTATTTCTAAGGTATTTTTTGAATTTCATAAATTGTAAGTGCTTTCCCCAAACGGCTGCAATGACTGGAGCTGGGCTATCTGAATCCAGGAGCCTGGAGATTCTTCAGAGTCTCCCATGTGGGTACAGGGGGGCAGGGACTTGGGCCATTTTCCATTGAAATCCCATGCACATTAGTAGTGAGCTGGATTGGAAGTGCAGCAGCCAGGACTCAAACTGTTGCCCATATGGGATGCTGGCACGACAGGCAGACCTAAGTACATCTCTATATATTCCTAGTGGTACTTTTAAGGACTGTTATTATAAGCTAAATTTTGCAAGGACAATATTTATTCATCAAAACTTGAAAAGATTTTTATGGGGCAGAGTTTCAATCAGAGGACACTTCATATGTGGAAAAACTGAGATTGCAAACACAGTATATAATCTCTATTGATAAAAGAACATTTGGCTTCAATTTGAGTTATTTTGTAAATCTGATAGTCATAGCATTCTATGGTAGGGAAGGAGGACACGTATCTTTTCCATTATATTGTAACAAATGTCCATGTTTCAAAAATCTGTAAAATAAAATGCCTATCTAGAAAGTGCATCTAATACCTATTAAGAAACTGTGATCTCCTTATCACTTTATTTATTATGAACCTTTTCTACTCATGTCAAAGACCATAATGCCTAAAATTTATCTGTGTATTGAAGCATCACATAGTCCCCGACAATAATGTACAATTTTTATGTTTCAGTTAAATTTTTTAAGTATAAAATTTTAGAAAACTTACCAAAACAATCACATTTTATGTTTTAAGATGAATCCTGTCAAAATGGGTATAGCATTATTTAAAAAAATTAACAATTTTATGAAATGGAAAATTATGACTCCCAACTTAATTTAGGTGTAATGTTGCTATGTGTTTTTCCATGAACTCAGTTACCTTCTCACTTTATATATGGTATTTCATTTATAAAAAGCAATATAAGGACAGATTTTAGCCAAGAAGTTAAGATGCCACTTGGGTTGTCACAAATTAGATTTGAGTCTCAAGGAAAAAGTCCCGGTTCTACTTTTGATCCAGTCTCCTGCTAATGTGCGCACTGGGAGACAGCAGGTGATGAGTTAAATACTAGGATCCCTGCCACACAGGTTTTGGTCTGACCCAGTCCTAACTGTTGAGGGTATTTGGGGCTTGATCAATGGATGGACCACCTCTCTATATAGAGGTGTAATTAATAAATGTAAGGTTTCTCATCAAGAAAACGAATATTCACTTTACTCCTAAAAGATTCATTTTTTTCTTGGAAGTCAGAGTTAGAGAAAAAGAGAGAGAGAGAGAGAGAGAGAGAGAGAGAGAGAGAATTTCCATCTGCTGGTTCAATCCCCAGATGGCTGCAATAGCAGATGCTGGGCCAGACCTGGGCCAGGAGGCAGGAGCTTCTTTCAGGTCTTCCATGTGGGAGGATGACTTGGGCCATCCTCCACTGCTTCCCCAGGAACATTAGCAGGGAGCTGGATCAGAAGTGGAGCAACTCAGACTCATATTGACATCCATATGGGATGCCAGTGCCAAAAGCTTTATCCACTATGCCACAGTGCTGGCTCCTCCCCTAAAATATTCTTAATGACTTTAGTAACCTCATCCAACATTGTTCCCAAATGCAACTCCAGCAGAACAGGCAAATGTAAGTGTTGTTATCTATTTGCAACTGATTATAGCAGGAAGGACTTTTAGAGATTCTAGAATTCTTTCTTTCTGAAGTAATCTTTTTCCTGGTACTCTGTCCTGAAATCTCTAGCAGCTAGATCTCTGGATTGCAGCTCTTTCTTCTCAAATCTTGTTGTGTCATCAAGATATTTATGGATTTCCTCCTCCATGAACTCCTGCAATGGAACCCACAGAAAGCTGCAAGTTAAATAGTAATTTATTTGTTTCCAAAGTCTCAGAGACCATGGTCTTAATTGCATGATGTCTGACACCTATGAAAGTTTTCATATGCTTTATTCATTGTTTTGATTCTTTTTTTTGGGGGGGGTACTGTGATTATATCTTAGCACAACCCGAAGTCTCAACTATGTTGAGACCTAATCTTAACATTTAACATACATTAATTTCAGGGCCAGCACCGTGGCACAGTGGTTAATCCTCCGCCTGTGGCGCCAGCATCCCATATGTGTGCTGGTTCTAGTTCCGGCTGCTCCTCTTCTGATCCATCTCTCTGCTATGGTCTGGGAAAGCAGTAGGTTTCCCAAGTCCTTGGGCCCCTGCACCCGTGTGGAAAGACTGGGAAGAAGCTCCTGGCTCCTGGCTTTGGATCAGTGCAGCTCCAGCCGTTGTGGCCATTTGGGGAATGAACCAATGGAAGGAAGACCTTTCTCTGTCTCTCCCTCTCATTGTCTGTAACTCTACCTCTCAAATAAATAAATAATATCTTTTTTAAAAATTATATCTTATTAAAGAAATCTTTGCTTATTTAGACTGCATAGCACAACAGAAAAGAATCTAAAGTCAAATTATTTGAATAAACAGGAAAATTTAACATGAGAAAAATGGCTATAAATAAATTTCCAAAATGAGAAGGAAATCTCTATATTAAAAACTGTAAAATATTTTAAGAGAAAAACGAATGTAAATAAATGGAGGGATATGCAAAGATCATGAATGAGAGGTCTCAAGGCAAAAAAAAAAAGGAAAAAATCTAAAGTATAAAACTTTTTGAGGAAGGCAAGAACTAACTTGAAGAGCTTGATGAAAGCAAAGAGCCTTGTATTGGCTTCCAAATGAAAAATAACAATTCAATTTTTTTAGTTATCTCTCTCCCTTCTGGTGTCTACTCAAATAACCAGCCCTTTAAAAAGACTTACCCAAGTATATTGCCATGAAGGTCTGTATCTTTAATTATATTAGATAATTACATAACTGTTCATTTTTTTTTAAATCATTTGTTACTGACAGGAAGTTCTGTGAGGCTAAAACCAATGTGTTTTGTCCCAAGGACAATTACTCAAAAAAAAAAAAGTATAACTTCTAACTTATGACTTTACTCTACAATTAAATGCTCAAGACTGAGCAATCCAAAACAAAAAATCAAGCAAATAGTCATTTAAAAATATATAAATAGACTTTAGGGCTTTCATTTGAATGATCTTCAATTTTGTATGTGTAGACCTGGAACATCATTTCTTTATTTAGTTTGCCTTTAGTTTTCATTTTCTGCCCATACCTTTAACTCATTGCTTCTAGCCAATCATTTTTCTCCTTATTGGAAAATATCTCCAACTGATTCCTGGAAATTCTAACTTGGTTATTCCACTAAAACATAAAATCCAACATGATTAAATTTGAGATAATTATCTTTCCTCCTATGACCCCAATTTTTTTTTCTGGTATCTCTTTCTTTTTTTAAGATTTATTTATTTATTTGAAAGGTAGAATTACAGAGAGAGAGAGAGAGAGAATGTTCCATCCTCTGGTTCACTTCCAAAATGACCTCAATTGCCTGGGCTTGGCCAGCCCGGAGTTAGGAACCAGGAACTTCTTCCAAGTCTCCCACGTAGGTTCTTGGGCCCAAGCACTTGAGTCATTCTCCGTTGCTTTCCCAGGCACATTTGCAGGAGGCTGGATCAAAAGCAGGCAACATCTCAGACAGGGGTTTAACCCACTAAGCCATAACACCAGCCTCACTTAGTAATCTCTTAGCCTCAATTTAGAAAATCTACAGCTTCCTAGGTGTCACTCAAAAACCAAGTGTTATCCTTGCCTAACCTATTTGATCACCCCCATATGACCACTCACAGAGAGTATGATATTTCTGATGAGCAAATATGATACAGCCATATCCTTTCTCAAAACCTTTCTTACCCTTTCCTATTCCTAAAGCGCAAACTCAGCTTGTGGTTTTAGATCCTTCTCATAGTCCATCTCAGGATTCCAGTGCAGAATCATGCACATTGTAGAAAAAAAAATGCCGATGTGGTTCCCAAACCATTATCTCGGCATTTATAGTGTATGTGGTGTTCCATCTGCATTGCAACACTATTGCTGATCTTCACCTAGTTCTTGTCTCAGGTGGCTAAATTTACTCTGCATCAGTGAGCTCCCTTACACTCTTTTTTACATTGACTACAAGATAAGTTTCAGAACAAGGAAACAGATAAGATATCCGGGTGCTGGTTTGCATATCCACCATTCTTTCTGAATGACTACAATTATCTGTGTCCTCCTCATGGCTCCTGAGAGTCTCCACAAAATAACTCCAGGTTTCTTTCAGCTTGAGTCAGTGATCCCTTCTTTTGCCCAGTGAAGACAATGGTGCCCCTCAAGTGAACTCGAGGGTGTCGTATTCTCATATTTGGTTTCCTTCCTTAAATATTTTCTTTATTAAAGTCCCTGAGTTTAATTATACCACATATATCCTTCTAGAACCATTTCTGTATCAATCTGTTTATGACTGTTAGCTAATTTTAAGTAGAGGAAGCAAGTTTAAAAAGTAGTGAAAGTCCTCAATCTAAGTAAGCCCAAACTACTTTAAGTCCTGGGAACCAGATTCTGATGTAGAAATATTTAAAATAACTTAGTATAATAACTTGGGATGAGCCTGTAGCCGCTGCAATGCTCAGTGCCCACCTCAAGTCCAGGGGCTGCAGCCCAACCATAGATGAACTCTTACCTTTGCTTCCAGAACCACTTAGCCCTTTTGTAACAAAAAAAAAGTGTTTCTTACAATGTCAATAAAAGCTTTGTATAGAAAAAAAAATAAAATAAAATAAAATAACTTTGTATGAAATTCCGCGTTTATTTAGAATTGTTACATATTTTTATTGTTGCATGTTTATGTATGAAGCTTATTTTCAGGCAAGAACAAGGCAAATCTACTCTTAATAAAGTATTACAGGGGCCAACATTGTAACTTACAGGTAAAGTCACCACCTGCAAAGCCAGCGTCCCATATGGTGCAGGTTCTTATCCTGGCTATTCTACTTCCAATACAACTCCCTAATAATGACCTGGGAAAAGCAGTGAAAGATTGTCCAAGTGTTTGGGCACCTTTGGCCTAGCATATACCTGGCCATTGGTGACTATTTGGGGAGTGAACCAGCAGATGGATGATCTCTCTGTTTCTCCCTCTCTCTCTCTTTCTCTCTCTCTCTCTCTGTGTGTGTGTCTGTCTCTGTGTGTGTGTGTTTGTGTGTTTATCTATGTCTGTATAACTCTGACTTTCAAATAAATAAGTGAATCTTTAAAATATGGAATTGCATCATTTCGCTATCATTCTATCTATAATTTTTAGCCACAATGTCATAATTAAATTTAATGATTGAAAAACTTTCATTTGAGAAACAAATACATTAGAACATAGAAACAAAAAACTGTCACTAATATATAAACAAATTCCAAAACATAAACAGTTATGACTTCGGATAGTATCTAGAAAGAAATCTATCAATAATTTTAAAGTGTTAATTAGTATAATACCTCAGTTTATCACACATTTTAAAAGAACACATCCTTTGATTAACAATAAGTGACTTACTTTGGATTTTCTTTGTACTTTTACTGGGAGATTTTTCTGCCTTCACATTCTTTCATAATAATGATGATCTTTCTGTATGTAGTACATCCTTAAGCATCTTTTGTGAGGCAGGACAAGTGATGACAAATTCTTTCAATTTCTGTTTGTTATGGAAGGCCTTTTATTCACCTTCAATCATAAATGAGAAATTTTCAGGGTACAGTATTCTGGGTTGACAGATTTTTTAAGACTTTGACTATGTCTCTCCATTCTCTCCTAGCCTGTTGAATATCTGATAAGAAGTCAGCTGTGAGTCTGATTGAAGATCCTCTGAATGTAATCAGGAATTTCTCTCATTCAGTTTAGAATTTTTTTTTATGTTTTCTGTTGAAACTTTGACTACAATGTCATGACAAAAATCTTTTCTGGTCATGTATGGTGGGAGTTCCATGTGTTATCTGTACTTGGGCATCTATTTCGTTTTCCAAATTGGGGAAGTGTTCTGTAATGATTTCACTAAATAGGCATAGCATCCCATAAATCTCCAACACTGTTTTTAATCTTTCTTTCTTTCTTTATTTTTATTTTTTGGTCTGACTGGGAAATTTTCAAATATTTGTCTTCTAGCTCAGATATTAGGGACTAGCACTGTGGGGAAGTGGGCAATAAAAGCTGCTGCTTGTGACGCCAGCATCCTATATGGGTACCAGTTCAATTACTGGCTGCATCACTTCCTGTCCAGCTCCCTGCTAATGTGCCTGGTAAAGCACTGGAATACAGCCAAGTCCATGAGCCCCAGTACCCATTTGAGAGACCTGGAAGAAGTCTCTCGCTCCTGGCTTTGTATTGACTCAGCTCCAGCCATTGTGGCTTTTGGGAGTGAACCACTGGATGGAAGATAGTTATCTCTCTCTCTCTCTCTCTCTGTTTCTCTCTACCTCTGCCTTTATTTGTTTGAATAAATAAACATAAAAAAGTAAATGATTTACGATATAAAATGTGAGAATTTTTTCCATTATAGACTATGTCAATAGGTATTCCTATAACAATTTTCACCAAATTTATTACATATACATTTTAATTCCAAAGTACATTTGGAATACAATGCATGATTATTATTATCACCAATACATTAGCACACTGAATTTAAACTTAACATTTGTGATTATAGGCTATCACAGTAAAATGTTAATAAAAATTATTGTATCTTTAACTATGCAACCATTTCCCAAAAATAGTTTAAATAAAATGTTTTATATAGAAAACTAAATATTTTGATTTTCTGAAGATATAACTGCACAACTGTGTGTTAAGTGTTTTCAATTTACATAATGATGATAATTTATTTCTTTCTGATTCAAATTTCTGTCATAATTTTATCATAGCTTTTATTCTACACAGTCTTTATATATAAAAATGAGGTTTGCTATTGCAGGGTTGAAGTGATAATTTCAAGTCTTTTTCAAACTGGTGTCTGCTTTTGCTCTTTTCCTATTTATAAGAACATAAAATCATGTTAATAACATATTTAATGACCTGAGACCTTTCTAGGAATATAAATACTGTTACTAGTCAAAATACAGTTACTTTAGAATATGCAAACTCAAGTAATTATTTTTTTTTGACAGGCAGAGTTAGACAGTGAGAGAGAGAGACAGAGAGAAAGGTCTTCGTTCTGTTGGTTCACCCCCAAAATGGCTGCTACGGCCAGCATGCTGCGCTGATCCAAAGCCAGGAGCCAGGTGCTTCCTCCTGGCCCAAGCACTTGGGTAATCCTCCACTGCCTTCCCGGGCCACAGCAGAGAGCTGGACTGGAAGAGGGGCAACTGGGACAGAATCTGGCACCCCAACTGGGACTAGAACCCAGGGTGCCGGCGCTGCAGGCAGAGAATTAGCCAAGTGAGCCACAGCGCCGGCCTCAAGCAATTATTACCCTAATGTATTGTGATGTATCTTGACATAACATTTCTTCCATTGTAGGATAATAATAAATACTTCCCCACGTTTTTGCTTGCTTGTTTCTTTGTAGTGACTCTTTGGCTCTTAAGAGTATTTAGTGTAACTATCTGGAAGCCAAACAACCAAGGAAATCACTTCATGCCTTATTGCATCTTATTTTAAATGACACCTGTGAGATATTATCACATAGCAAGAGTGGCGGACAATGAACATCTTAGTTTTCTATTACGCTTTGTGTTCTGTATCTTGATTGCCATTCTAATTGTATTATCTAAATGGAAGTGCATAAAAACTGTTTCCCCATTAATTGACAGTGGTAAGGATCTACTGAATACAGCACACATAAAGTTTATGTACCTTGCAAAAAAGAGTTTCCTTAAAATAGTTTTGCTACATGTGTATATAAAATGTATCCCAGATATATCTGTAATATAGGCATATTTTGTAATGTTCAAAATCCAGGATAATCTCATACACTATATCAGAATTAAAGAGTAATAAGGAGGGGCTGGTGCTGTGACGCAGTAGGTTAATCCTCTGCCTACAGCTCTGGCATCCCATGTAGGCACCAATTCTAGTTCCAGCTGCTCCTTTTTCAATCCAGCTCTTTGCTATATCCTGAGAAAGCAGTAGAAGATGGTCCAAGTACCTGGGCCCCGAAACCTGCATGGGAGACCTGGAAGAAGCTCCTTGCTTCTGATCAGCGCAGCTCTAGCCATAGTGGCCATTTGGGGAGTGAACCAGCGATAAAAGACCTTTCTCTCTGTCTCTCCCTCTCACTGTCTATAACTCTACCTCTCAAATAAGTAAATAAAATCTTTCAAAAAAAGAGTAATAAGGAATGATGAATCCTACCAAAAGTTAACCTATAATACAATAAGATCAAGAATGGAAATGAGGAATGAAAACAGGCAAATTGTGAATCTTCATCTTCTAATATGCAAAACTGAGCTGGAAGCTGCTATCGCTTTCTACAGTCCAATTTTTTTTATCTCTCTTATACATACTATCTTGTTACCAATTTTTCTTGTAGAAAGCACTTTTTTTTTGTTTTTGGTAAAATATGAGAGTTTTTATATATTTTTTTCTTTTTGGTAAATGGTTTCCATTGGATTCTGCAAAACTGAGGGAAAAGAACATATTGTCTGACTGTTTTATAAACATATTCCTGACATCATAACACTAAAACTAACTAACTAAATAAACAGAAAAGGAAGTATAAACACATAACAAATACATACAAAATGAATGGGAAAGGGAATAAAAGCAGACTAAATCTGTCAATACAGTTTTGGAAAGTATAAAGAAGATAGACAAATGAAACGGCAACATATTAGTTAAAATGTTTTCAAAAATTAAAATTAAAATTAAATGCCTGCATGGTGGAAATAAAAAGCAGTGTTCTGTTGAGACTCTTATGACAGAAAATTGGAGATTTGAGTGATTTTAAATGATGCTTTGAAAAAATTTTCCTTCCAGATCCTTCCTTCCTACTCTGCCATCAAGTGACTGTTCCTACCGAATGCCTGTAAGTAGTTTACACTCTGATGTGATAAGAAATAATGTTAGAATATTAATACTAGACACAGAGGTGAATGAAGATGAGATGCTGCACCAAAAACAGGTGCTCAAAATAAAATCCACACCGGTGCCACAGGTCAATAGACTAATCCTCTGCCTGTGGTGCTGGCACCCTGGGTTCTAGTCCCAGTTGGGGCACCGGATTCTGTCCCGGTTGCTCCTCTTCCAGTCCAGCTCTCTGCTGTGGCCCGGAAGTGCAGTGGAGGATGGCCCAAGTGCTTGGGCCCTGCACCCCATGGGAGACCAGGAGAAGCACCTGGCTCCTGGCTTCAGATCAGTGCAGTGCGCCAGCCAAAGCGGCCATTGGTGGGTGAGCCAACGGAAAAAGGAAGATCTTTCTCTCTCTCTCTCTTTCTCACTGTCCACTCTGCCTGTCAAAAAATAAATAAATAAAAATAAAATTCACACAATAAATTTGGACACTTACTTTTAGATTGCTCACAGAATGCTGAAATCCAGGTTTACATTTTTTCTGAACAGGATAGAGTTCCTTTCTTTAAAACTAACTTGGGGCCAGCGCTGTGGTGTGGTAAGTTCAACCCCCACCTGCAGTGCTGGCATCCCATATGGATGTGACTGTGTGTAGTGGCTGCTCCTCTTTCAATCTGGCTCTTTGCTATGGCTGGGAAAAGCAGTAGAAGATGGCCCGAGTGCTTGGGTCCCTCACACCTGTGTGGGAGACCTGGAAGAAACTCCTGGCTCCTGGCTTCAGACTGGCCCATCTCTGGCCCTTGTAACCATTTGGGGAGTAAACCAGTGGATGGTAGACCTTTCCTTCTGTCTCTCCCTCTGTCTGTCTGTAATTCCACCTTTCAAATAAATAATTTTTTTTAACTTTTAAAGTAGTTTTATTCATACTTCTTTTGAAAAAATTTTATTTATTTAGGGTGAACAAATTTCATGTATTTCATATATACAGATTTAAGATCATAATGATACTTCCCACCCTCCCCTCCTCCCACCCACCCTCCCACCCTTTCTCCTCCTTTCTTTTTTTTTAATTTTTTTTTTACATTCATTTAATGAATATAAATTTCCAAAGTACAGAATATTGATTACAATGGCTCCCCCCCCATAACGTCCCTCCAACCCACAACCCTCCCCTTATCCACTCCCTCTCCCCTTCCATTCATATGAAGATTCATTTTCGATTCTCTTTATATACAGAAGATCAGTTTAGCATACATTAAGTAAAGATTTCAACAGTTTGCTCCCACACAGAAACAAAGTAAAAAATACTGTTTGAGTACTAGTTATAGCATTAGATCTCAATGTACAGCACACTAAGGACAAAGATCCTACATGAGGAGTAAGTGCACAGTGACTCCTGTTGTTGACTTAACAAATTGACACTCTTGTTTATGGCATCAGTAATCACCCTAGGCTCTTGTCATGAGCTGCCAAGGCAATGGAAGCCCCCTGAGTTCACTGACTCTGATCATTTTTAGACAAGGCCATGGTCAAAGTGGAAGTTCTCTCCTCCCTTCAGAGAAAGGTACCTCCTTCTTTGATGACCCATTCCTTCCACTGGGATCTCACTTGTGGAGATCTTTCATTTAGGTTTTTTTTTGCCAGAGTGTCTTGGCTTTCCATGCCTGAAATACTCTCATGGGCATTTCAGCCGGATCCGCATGCCTTAAGGGCTGATTCTGAGGCCAGAGTGCTGATTAGGACATCTGCCATTCTATGGGTGTTCTGTGTATCTCACTTCCCATGTTGGATCATTCTCTCCCTTTTTGATTCTATCAGCTAGTATTTGCAGAAACTAGTCTTGTTTATGTGCTCCCTTTGGTTCTTAGTCCTATCATTATGATCAATTGTGAACAGAAATTGATCACTTGGACTAGTGAGATGGCATTGGTACATGCCACCTCGATGGGATTGAATTCTAATCCCCTGGTATGTTTCTAACTCTACTGTTAAGTGCTGAAACTTAACTGAAAAGTGATCACTGTTAAATATAAGAGTGGGAATAAGAGAGGGAAGAGATGTGCAATTCGGGACATGCTCAAGCTGACTTACCTCAAACAGTAGAGTTAGAAACATATATTTGTTTTTTAAAAAAAGAAACTAACTTGGCCAAGAGAAAAGAAATAGTCTATAGTGATCTCAATAAATTCTATCATGAAAGATGTAGGCTTTTTTTTTTCTTTTTAAGATTGTGTTATTTATTTGAAAGTCAGAGTTACAGAGGGAGAGGGAGAGAAGGAGAGATAGAGATATTCCATGTGTTGGTTTAGTCCACAGTTATCCTGCACTGGCTAGAGCTGGGCCAGGCCGAAGCCAGGAGTTCCTTCAGAATCTCTCATATGTGGGCTTTCCCAGTTGGATTGGAAATGGAGCAACCCATATGAGATGCTGGCACTGCACACAAAAATTTAATCTACTAGGCCACAAGACCAGCCCAGACAAAGTTACTTAATATCTAAGGGTTGCCAATACTCCCAGAGTTTCCAACTTGGTGCTTCATTCATAAATGTTCTCACAGCCAAAAGGTTTAAGTAAGCTAAATAATTAGACAAAATTAATTAAGGGGAAAAAAAAAAAAAAAAAAAACAGGGCCAGCGCTGTGTTGTAGTGGGTAAAGCCACTGCCTGCAGTATCAGCATCCCATTTGGGTGCTGGTTCGAGTCCCGGTTGCTCCATTTCTGAACCAGCTCTCTGCTCTAGCCTGGGAAAGCAGTAGAGGATGGCCCAACTCCTTGGGCCCCTGGGAGATCTAGAAGAAGCTCCTGGCTCCTGGCTTCGGATCGGCGCAGCTCCACTATTGCAGCCATTTGGGGAGTGAACCAGTGGATAGAAGACCTCGCTCTCTCTCTCTCCTCTCTCTCTCTCTCTCTCTCTGCCTCTCCTTCCTCTCTGTGTAACTCTGGCGTTCAAAAAATAAACAAATCTTAAAAAAAGAAAAAAACACTACAAAGAAATGATACAATGTTAAAATATATTTTTATTACTCAATCTTTCTAAAATCACAAAATCTTCTCTGTGTTATTTACTCACCCACAAAATTCAA
Organism: Oryctolagus cuniculus; assembly: GCF_964237555.1. Classification (NCBI taxonomy): domain Eukaryota; kingdom Metazoa; phylum Chordata; class Mammalia; order Lagomorpha; family Leporidae; genus Oryctolagus; species Oryctolagus cuniculus. The sequence continues at coordinate 65,446,372 of NC_091438.1, forward strand.
GAGGATGAAAGCAATTAAGGACGACATGGGTTCTTGCAAAATTAGATCCAACCCAAGAAAGGGAAATAAGACATCTCCAAATGAAAGTAAAATTTCCTCAGCTGCTTACAGTATTATACAACAGATCCAGAAAGCAAATAATAAAGATGTGAAATATTGCGAAAGGGATACTGAGGAATTTTTGAGAGGAAAAATCCAATTGATATGCTACTGGAGAAATATGAGCTTATACAATGAATTTCATTGCAATGCTTAGAGTTTGTGGATTAGTGAGTGATAGGTACATAGAGGCAAATTATGAGAAAGACCAAGGCAAATATTAATTTCAGGGAAAACAAAATATTTTCTATGAAAGCAAATGTCATTGTCTATGACCTTACTGTGGAAAAATTTTCACCAATATATCAATGTAGACATAAAATGGGATTCAGCAAAAATGATGGTTCAAAATATGATCAGAGCAGGCACGGCATTCTTGTGCAGCAGGAGATGGCACTTGCAGTCTGGCGTTCAGTACTGAGGTTCTGGTTCCTGTCTGGCTGCTGTACCTCTAATCCAGTTCCCGGCTAATGTGCCTGGGAAGGCAACACAAGATGGCCCAAGTGCTTGGGTCCCTGTCTGGTGGTCCATGATAGAGAACAGAACTGTGGTGTAAATCTGCAAAGACAGGCCCATTCCAATGCTACCACAAGTTCACAAATTCCGGAAAACACCCTAGGTATCAATTAAGGCCCATAAGCCCCCCACACTCTCCACACCCCCTTACCCCATGCCCAGCCCACCTCACCCCCCTCGCCTCCACTGTCCCTGCTGCCACATTCCTTTTGGGGCCCATTTGCCCATCCCTGGCCTGTTTTGGTGGGAAATAGAAACTTCAGCTGTGCCTCTAATTCCTGTCCTGAGAGACAATGAGACAGCGTCCTCTACAATCCTGCACACTTTCTTTTTAACTTTTATTTAATGAATATAAATTTCCAAAGTACAGCTTATAGATTACAATGCCTTCCCCCCCATAACGTCCCTCCCACCCGCAACACTCCCCTTTCCCACTCCCTCTCCCGCACACTTTTTAAAACTTAGGTGAAATTGGTATTGGGTACATTTTATGAGATTGAATGATTACTCAATCCCAAGGCAGTCTGCCTCAAGAGAGGATATTTTAAGACACTAATCTCAATCAATAAATAACATCCCTGATATTTGGGAAGCTGTCATCGCATCCTCACAACAATGACAAAACTGGACAAACTACAAGCAATTTTTCTTGGACTCATCCAAGAACTTACAGGACAAACCACCACACAAAAATCTAGCAAGAGGCAAAAAGGACAGCCACAGCCAGAATCTGCATACCTAGAACAAAAGCTGCTAGAGAAATTACCTATAGCCTGACTTAATGGCGATTTTGATGACTTGCTTAAGGCTACGTGTGAAATATCTTGAGTAGAGAAGTCTCACTAATGTCTTCCTACTTACATTCGTGCAGCACTATCTGTGGAATCGCTTCCAGGTTATTGTAGAGAGTTAAGGAGTCCCTGCTGCCGCTGGAACACGGAAGGAAAATATGACATTACAAAATGCATCCAGAGAGTTCTCCATAGAAAACAGGGCAAAGAGTTTATCAGAGATCTGCATGACATAGAAGGGAATTTTCCCAATCTGAGGTTGTCTTGCTCCCCTGTCAGCCTCAGGGTGTGAATTGAAGATCAGAAGCATTTGGGAACATCACAGTCATACTCACAACATACTGAGATTCAATCATAAGATACTGAATACTTTCCCTTTCTCACATTTTACCACTACAAAAAATTAGTTCTTGACCATACCAGATAACAGTTGAAAGATGCAAGGGAGAAAGAAAAAACTGTAATCGACAGAAATCTTTAGGAAGATCCAAGAAAATAAGGGAGACAACAACAGAATGTGGGTATTTCAAAAAGCTTATAGAAAATGAAATTAAACCATCAGTTTATTTTGTTGCAAAAATCTTGAAATCCCCACGTAGCTTTTCAAATAGGCATTTTTTCATAAATTTTTAAAGACACATTGATGGATGGCTTTCAAAATTGTTGGCACCAAGATAAAAATATCTTTTAATTCAATTTTTCTATGAACTCTTTGAAGTTCCTCCATAGACAATGGAATAATTTTAAGGTCCTACTGCTTGCAACTACACAAATATGAAATAGAATACAACCCCCTTGAGATTGGCTTAAAATTCTCATAGCAAAGCTTTACTTTTCAATAAAAGCTGCTAAAAGGCATGATAAAAATGCTGTTTATTAATAGACAAAGGAAGAATTTGAACCAGACTCACACATGAAACAGATTTTAGATTTATCAGACAGGTATTATAAAATAACTATGATTAATATATTAAGGCTTCTAATTCTTAAAAAATAGTATGAAAAGAGGGACTGTCACTATATGTACAGAGATAGAAATGATAAAAGTAATTGAAAGATGATGATAGAAATAAAAAATACTGAAGTAGAAATGAATTATGCCTTTGATGGGTTCATTAGTGACCTGGCAGATCAGAGGAAAACATTAGCAAAGATCATATAGCTCAAAACAAACTGAAATGTAGAGAAAAAGGGATTATAACATCCAAGGTCAGTGAAACAATTTCAAAAGATATCACGTGTAGCATTGGGAAATAAGAAGAAAATGCAAACATAGAGCAGAAGAAATGCTACAATATTAATGGTCAAAAAATTTGGAAAATTATACACAAAACCACATAAAACACAATGTAGGATATATATATACACACACATGTATATATATATATAATTTACATATAGACTACATATATAAACTATATATAAACTAGTAAATATGTGTTATATATATATATATATATAAACTACACTTAAGTAATTCATATGTCAACTGCTAAAAACCAAGAACATTAAGGGAAAATTCAAAGTAAACTAGATTGGTGGGATAAAATCTCCATATACCTTATATACAGAGGAAGGAGAACAGCAGTTACATAACACTGCTCTTTTGTCCGAAATCATGAAAGCAAGGAGTGTGTAGTGAAATATTTAATGTGTGAAAGAAATTTGTGGGCATAGAGTCCTATCTCAAGCAAAATTATCCATTTTGTCTTGAAGGAAAAAATAAAGTTATTCTTAAATAAACAGAGAATTTATTGCCTGCAGATGTGCCCAACATGAAATATTAAATTACATTCCTTAGGCAGAAGCAAATATTCTAAGTCAGAAATTCAGACCTACATAAAGAAAGTAAAATTGTTGGAGAAGAAATAAATGAAGGTTAAATAAGACATTTTCCCTTTCTTATTCTTAATTGATCTAAAAATGTTTTTTAAATTAATAATAACAGTACATTGGGCTTTTATAGCATTGAGTAAGTGAAATGAGTGACAGCAATATTATAATGGATTGGAAAGAGTTAGTAGAAATAATTTCTTATAAATTAGCTGAAGTGTATATGAAGTAGTACAGTATTATTTGAAGGGAGGCTCAGCTTAGTTTAAAATATTCATTGCAAACTCTAGAAATGCCATCTAATACATTAAAATACATAAATAATATTACTGATATGTTAATTGGAAGATTCAAATGGAATAACTTAAAAAGCTTAATTAAAACCACTGAATTACAAAAAAGAGACAAAAAGAAACAAAGAATAAGTTCCATCACTAAAGAATAAGTTACAAATATAGCAGATATTCTCTCAAATGCGTCATTTCATTTTAATGTTAATGTACTAAGTAAACCAAGTAAAATATATACATTATCGGAAAAGATAAAGAAACAGGATCCAAACATCAGGACATTATTTACATGAAATCATTAACACTAAATGTTAATTCTCAAATAATAATTTGAAGATAAAAAGAAAGTGAAAGATATGTCATGGTAATATGGACTGAATTATTGCCGCTTCAAAATTCTTATGCTGAGGGACATGAACCCATTGAAACTGTACTTAGAATCATTAAAGAGGTAATTAGGTTTCTTTCTTTATTTTTCTTTTTTCTTTTTTTTTTTTTTTTACAGGCAGAGTGGACAGTGAGAGAGAGAGAGAGAGAAAGGTCTTCCTTTTGCCATTGGTTCACCCTCCAATGGCCTCCGCGGCCGGCACACTGGGGCTGGTGCACCGCGCTGATCTGATGGCAGGAGCCAGGAGCCAGGTGCTTCCTCCTGGTCTCCCACGCAGATGCAGGGCCCAAGGACTTGGGCCATCCTCCACTGCCCTCCCGGGCCACAGCAGAGAGCTGGCCTGAAAGAGGGGCAACCGGGACAGAATCCGGCGTCCAACTGGGACTAGAACCCGGTGTGCCGGCACCGCTAGGCGGATTAGCCTAGTGAGCCATGGCGCCGGCTGAAGTAATTAGGTTTCAATGAGATCATGCGATGGGACCAAATCCAATATAACTAATGTCCTTATAAAAAAGAAGGAGGAACTAGAGATTTGCACAGACAGATAAAAGGTCATGTGAGAACATGGTGAGAAGGTCGCCACATGCGAGACAAGGGAGAAGGCCTCAGGGGAGAGTGAATCTGTCAACACCTTGATATTGGACTTCCAGTCCTCATAACTTTGAGAAAATGAACTTTTGTTCTCTGTATTTCCTATTATGCGTGTGTTGTTAGTGCTGTAATGACAGCATGAGCTAGTTAGTGTAGATGCTAACATTATTCACAGGACAGCTGGAGTAGAAATACACGTTCAAACAAAGCAAACTTCAAATCAGAAATAATTATCATGAACAAAAGGAACATTTTAATGATTGACGTATCAATTCTCCAAGATATCTCAATCCCAAATGCTGATGCAACTAAAAAAAAAAAGGCACAATAGGTAATGCACAAAATTGACAGAAAATTTTCTCTTTCTGTAATTGAAACATCAAGCAGGCAGCAAAATCCATCATATTTATTTTACTTGAATAGAACTATAAATCAGTTTATTTAAAAGCATGTAGATATTCTTTATTAGGTAATATTTATATTTATAGAATGTTTCTTATGACAACACTAGAATATACAATATGTCAAGCTCTCCTAGAATACTAATCATATCAGACCACATCTAGATCATAAAAGTACAACCTAAGAACTTTTAAAACATAGAGCTCATGTTAAGTTTTTATCAAAATATAAAAGTATTCTAGAAACAAATAACAGGCTGCTAGCTAGGAAACAAATATTCAGAGAATAAGTGAAATACTTAAGAATAGACTATGAGTCAAATAAGTCTCAAGATAAAATTTTAAAATATGTTAGACTAAATACAAATTAAAATGAAATCTCAAATGTAACAAATTCATGAAGGCATTGCTTACATGAAGATGTACAGTAATAAATACATAACAGAAAAAAGAAGTTCTAAAATTAATGTTAGAACTCATACCTTAAAATACTCTAAAACACTGAAGATCAAATCAGCCAAAAAATAACATTTAAAACAGAATCAATGGTTTTTAATATAGAAAAAATATAGAAAAAAAAAAAAAACAATGTCACAAAATGCTAATTCTTAGCTGGCGCCGTGGCGCAATAGGCTAATCCTCTGCCTCCCGGTTGCTCCTCTTCCAGTCCAGCTCTCTGCTGTGGCCCGGGAAGGCAGTGGAGGATGGTCCAAATGCTTGGGCCCTGCACCCACATGGGTGACAGGAGGAAGCACCTGGCTCCTCGCTTCGGATTGGTGCAGCGTGCCAGCCATAGCAGCCATTTGGAGGGTGAACCAACAGAAAGGAAGACTTTTCTCTCTGTCTCTCTCTCTCTCACTTTCTAACTCTGCCTGCCCACCCCCCCAAAAAAAAAAAAAAAAAGGTTGAGTTAGTCAAGAAAAAAGGGCAGAAAAAAAAAAAAGGTGCAAATGACAGGTGACAAATTTCAGAAGTAGAATAGGGATTTTCACTAATGGTCCCACATACATGGAGAATAGCAAATGAATGTCATGCTCAATAATACAGCAGCAGATAAAATGAAGTGGTTCCCTGAAAGACACGAGCTACTCACACAAGGAAACACAATGCAAATGACCCTCTGTGTACTGATAAAAAGTAACAAATAACCTTCCAAAAAGAAATCAACAGGGGAGAGATGAATGATACCAAACATTTACAGACTGAATGATATCAATTCTTAATAATACTTTCCAGAAATAGAAGGAAAAAAAAAGATACTTTTTAATTCATTCTGTGAATTCAGCATTACCCTATTACCAGAATGAAGAAAGTACTTTACAAGAAAACAAAATCACAGAATAATGTCTTTCATAAACATAGGTGCAATTATTCTCAACAGAATAATTGGATCTAAAAATTACAAAAGTAATCATGCCTATTCAGGAAGGTTTTGAGGTATGCAACCTTGGCTCAGCATTTCAAAATCAATCATTATAATCCATCACATTAGGAGGGTAAAGATGGAAAATCATAATGTCATTGATAGAGAATATGTATGTGATAAATTCCAATACAAATTCATCAAAAACCTATATGCAAACTAAAAATACAGGGAAACTTCACTCCTACCAAAAACAAAAACAAACAAAAAAAGCATATATACCTAGCATAATAATGAATAGTGAGAAACTGGACTCTTTCCCCTTTCCCTAATATCAGAAATAAGGCAACAATATCCTCACTCAAAAGATCTTTCCAACATTGTGCCTGAAGTATTAGATAGTTCAACAAGGCATGAGAAGAAAATAAATTGTACATCTATTGAAAAAAAATAATATAAAGCTGCCTTTATAGATGGCATAGTTGCTTATAATAAAACTCACAGAGAATAGAATGAAAATCTCTTGGATCTTATAAACTAGTATAACCAAGTAGCAGTGTGCGAATATATAAAATTCAGTTATAAATATCATAAATGAACAATAGAATGTGGATGTCAAAGGAATACCTTTAACAATATGTATGAAAAAATAAAAACCTCTCAAATATTTCTGTTTCCTAACCATTGAAATCCGTTAATACATTAGATTATATGGCAAGGAGTAAGAGTACAAACAGAATTAGGGACTCTAATGAATTGACATTACAAATTGGCCAGATAAATCCAAAAAGAGAGAAGAGAGGCAGGCATTGCTATATAGCACATAAAACTGTCCTTGCAACTCTGGCATTTCACAAGGGCACTGGTTTGAGTCCTGGCTGCCCCTCTTCCAATCTAGCTCCCTACTAATGATCTGAGAAAAGCATCAGAAGATGGTCCACTTGCTTGGTCCCCTGCCACTCATGTGGTAGACCTGGATGAAGTCTGGGCTCCAGGTTGCAGCCTGGCCTAGCCTTGGCAGCTGGAGCTGTCTGGCAAGTGAATCAGTAGATGGAAAATCTCTCTCTCTCTCTTTCTCTCCCTCTCTGTCTGTAACTTTGACTTTCAAATAAATAAATAAATTGGAGAGAGACAGAGAGAGAGAGAGAGAAGAAGAAGAAGAAGAAGAAGAAGAAGAAGAAGAAGACGACTTAAAATCAGTGTCAAAGAATGTGGCTTCAAAAAGATTGACTGACCACTGATGACTTTGAAGAGAGCAAGAAGTCACAGGCATTTGGCCCAGTACTTAAGTTCTTGATTGGGACACCTACATCACATATTGCAGTGATTGGTTCGGTTCTTGTTTCCTCCACTTTTGATCCAGTTTCCTGCTAATGAACATCTGGGGAAGGCAATCAATGATGGCTAAAGTATTTGGATCCATGCCACTCACATGTGAGACCTTGATGGAGTTGTATGCTTTTGGCTTTGGCTTGGCCCTGCCTTGTTTGTTATGGCTATCTGGAGAGTGAATTAGTGGACAGAAGAATTTTCTGCTATCTCTGATTTTCAAAGAAAATCAAAGCAAATAAATAAAAATTGAAGGAAAAAAATGAAAAAACCCTAAATCAGAGCTGACGCCATGTGGTAGTGGGTGAAGCCACTGTCTGTGATGCCAAAACCCCATTTGTGTCAGTTTGAGTCCTAGCTGCTCCACTTCCTATCTAGCTCCCTGCTAATGTGCCTGGGAAGGCAGCGGAACATGTTCCACGTCCTTGGATCACTATCACCCATGTGGGAGATCCAGAAGAAACTCCTGGCTTCTGGCTTCAGCCTGGCCCAACACTGGCATTTGTGGCTATCTGGTGAGTGCACCCACAGATGGAAAATCTCTCTTTCTCTCTCTCTCTCTCTCTCTCTCTCTCTCTCTCTGTGAGTGTTTGTATGTGTGTGTGTGTGTTTGTCTTCCTCTCTCTCTGTAACTCTGCTTTTCAAATAAATATATAAATCTTAAAAAGAAAAAGTCAAAGAATGCTGGAAGTCTCCTATAGCTAGACAAGGCAAGAAAAAAGATTCTCTTCTAGAGATGTCTTTCTGACATCTTCATTTTAGCCAAATGAGTTTCATTCTAGTATTCTGATCTCCAATCCAAGAGAATAAATTTGCATAGTATTAAGCCAAATGTTAGGTAATTTTTCTAGACCATAATAAAAACTTAAATCAGATTTTAGTTCCAAGATGGATGTTGTTTTACTCAATAAGTAAACATGTGGCTTTCAGAGTGGATTTGGATTTGGCAATAAGCAGAGGCTGGAAAACATCTGTGGACTATCACTGGCAAAGCCTAGATTGCCTCCTACAGACTGTTGGTAGTGATATGAATGAAAGCCAACGAGTCTGCAAATGAGGTTTTAGAAGGTAGTGGAGAGTTGCTTGAGAAAACTACTTAATCTTCATGAATATCAATATTGTCTTTAATGAACTATTGCCAGAAATGCAGGAAAAAAGTTAGTGAGGCCTGGCATGGAAATGAGAAAAGAGTTATTGGACAATAGAAAGTGGCAAATAATTTTTAAGGGTTATACGGCAGAACATATAACTGAATTGTGTCCTGAGACCACATACAAAGTGTAATTTGTTAATAAAGACCTGTAATAAGTTCTAAGTTACTGAAGACATAGTCTGGTTTCTTATTCCTACTTAAAACATGTGAGGAAATCATTAGATTTAGAGAAGAATTGCTAAATAAAAATAAACCATAACTTAATAATTTTGAAAATGTTCAGCCTATCAATATTGCAAAAGAGGCTAAAATGAAGTGATTCCATTTTAGGCCAATGTACTCTGGTGAAAAATTTCAGAATGTGGCTGCCTAATCCTTGCATAGTGCCACAGAAGGTTTAAAATATCAAAATATTCAATAATGCACAACATTCTTTAAAGAGATTAGATGTGTCATTCATTTGTTCTCCAATTGTCTTCAAAGAGCCCGATAATACAGATGGAGATATCCAAGAAAGTTCTGTGGAAAAGTTCCTTGTTCTACAGAATTCCGAAGGAGATCTATAAGACTCATGAACATCTCATGCTAGGAAAAAAAAAAAGTCACCAGCCTACAACAATATAGAGTGGAAAATGAAAGAAGATGTCAGACCACCTAAATTCTAAAGCAATATTAAATCCAGTCAGCTTTATACACAGGCACACTTTTATTGAAGAGGAGGGAAAAGCACACCAAGCACAGAGTGAAGGCAATACCTTGGACGTGGTGAGGGTATTTCTGCAAGCCACAGAGATTGAGCTGTATGTCTTGAATTCAAAAGGATTTTGTCTAACAGTTTTGTAATTGTTTAAGGCTAGTGAGCCTTTTTTCCCTTTCATTTTCTCATCTTTTCCATAGCAGTGTCTATAACTATTACCCTATGCCTATTCTGTCATTATATTTTGTGAGCAGATAGCTTAGATCTTGAATTTCATAAGTTTAGATAGAGAATGAATACATGTCAAAGAGTATTTTAGTAGAACCTTATCCACGTCTGATTTATATGATAATATTTGATGCTTTGAGATGACACAACTTAGATGAGATTTCAGGCTTTAAAATTAATCTATTTTTATATATTTGAAAGGCAGAACAAAAGACAGATAATCCATCTTCTGGTTCTCTTCCCAAATACACCCTAGGCTGGAAAACGCTAAAGCCAGGAGAATGGAACATCATCTGGATTTCCTAAAGGGGTGACAGAATCCAAATGCTTAAGCCATCACCTGCAGTTTTTCATCATGTCTGTTATCAGTAAATTGGATAAAACGTGGATGCAGGGGCTAATATTGTAAGCCTCTGACTATGATGCCAGCATCCCATATGACCTCTAGTTCATGTCCTGGTTGCTCTAGTTCTAATCCAGTTTATTGCCAATAACCTGGGAAGAGCAGTGGAACATGACCCAAGTGTTTGGGCCCCTGCCACTCACATGGGAGACCTAGATGAAGCATGTGCTTCCTGCCTTCAGCCTGGTCCAACACTGGCAGTCGTGGCCATCTGTGGAGTGAACCAGAGGACAGATGATATTTTTAACTGTCTCTCCTTCCCTCTCTCTGTGAGTCAGACTTTAAAATAAATAAATATTGGAGGAGGAGGGAGGGGAGGAGGAGGTGGAAAGGAAGTGAGAGAGGGAGGGGGAAGTGGAGGAAGAGGAAGAGGAGAAAAAGAGAAAAAGAGAAGAAGAGAAGAAGGAGAAGGAGATGGGGAGGGACTCAAACCTCACTCTGACGAGGTCTCAGGTAAAGGACATGCATCCCAGGGAAGGGGTAGTTTGATAGACAAATAGGTTGCCAGTAGTATCAAGCATTGTTCATGGTAATGGTTTGTGACTTCTAGCTCCAGGACCCTAACCTGCTTATTCCATATCATTTTCCACACAGAGAATTCCAAACCTTAATCTTAAGGGGGTGCTAAGGGATGATGATCCATCTTCTGTATGCACTTCCTACTGATCAGGGGCATAGTCCCCACCTAACTCATGTTTGGAAAGTTCTTCCCATGTCATATGATGGCTCTGTCTCATGAGTCAGAGAATTTCTATCAGTCACTCCCGATAGCTGTGATCTCCCTCATCATTATTTTGAGAAGGGTTGAATTCTGAAAAGACAGTTTTGTCAATCAGGATGAGCACAATTGGGGAAAATACACTGCAGGTAGAATCTTCTTTAAGAAAGGAAGAATAGATTACTTTATTTCTCAAATTGAATATGCTGATAGTTTCTCTGCACAGATTATAAAACCATCCAGCCTGGGTACAAGTATTTGTAATGTCAAGGTCAATACTATGGTATAGTTGGTAAAGCCACCACCTGTGGTGTCAGTATCCCATATGGTCACCAATTCAAATCTCATCTGATCCTCTTCTTTTCCAGATCCCTGCTAATGCACCTGGGAAAGCAGCAGAAGATGGCCCAAGTTCTTGGGCCCCTCTATCTACATGGTAGACCCAGAAGAAGCTCCTAGCTCCTGGCTTTGGCCTGGTCCAAACCCAGGCATTGAGGCCATTTGGGTAGTGAATCAACAGATGGAAGATCTCTCTCCCTATGCATCTCTTTCCTCTCTCTCTCTCTCTCTCTCTCTCTCTCACTCTGCCTTTTAAATAAATAAAATAAATCTTTAAAAAAAGATGTGTATTGTCATTTTCAGTGAACATACTACTATTAGAGTACATGTGACATATTCCATCACTGAACGTGATCCTCCTTGTTCTTTCAGAATATTCAAAGGCTAGTCAGGTGTCTATTACTACCTTAGACAGAGCATTCATAGACTTATGTACTTTCTGTGAATGTTGGACCAAAATGTAGGCTAGATTTCCCCAGGAAATGGATAGATTTTTGAAACTGGCTTCATGAAGCACAGCAGGATTTTTTTACCATCACACTGGAAGAACTCACTGAGGAATTTTCCTACCAATAGCAGCTCCTTTGGAGAAATGTAGGTAAAGCATGTCTGCCATAAAGTGCAATAGTCTTGATAAGATAAAAGCAAAAGCTTCACTTACCTTTTTACCTTTTGAAGGGATATAAGATCTTCAGTTGGTTCACAAGAGTAGGCAGACCTGTCCTCTGTGTGTACTTGTGAAGATTAAAAGGTAGATTCAAGTCCTGAAAAATGCACCCAGTGTTGTGTATTTTGTGGTAGGACTACTCAGTAGATATTCCCTTCCATTTAGACTGCAAATGATGTGAGGAATATCCTTCCTTCCAGGTCTTTAATAAAAGTATGTATCCTGGGGAGACAGGCTGTTCATGAATTTTGGGATCTGGAACTGGGAAAAATTTATTATCATACACTATCAGAGTCTCTTGTACCTTACCTATACTAGTAACATTCTTTATCTGATCAGGAGCCTATGAATCAAAGAAGGTATTAGACATGAAGAGGGGACTTCTATACAACATTTCAAATGAACTAAGTGTTAAAGCAGTCTTAGGTGCCATTCACATCCTGAGAAGGGAAATAGACAAAAGTTAAAGCCAAGTCTCTGAGGTCTCTTGGCAAAATTTATCCAGAATTTCCTTAACTAGAGTTAGTCTTTTTTACTTTACCTGATGATTGAGGTCTCTAATAGACATGGAGATGTCAGCAAATCCCTATAGTAGTAGTTACCTGTTGAGTTATTTTAGACACAATGAGGGCCCTTTGTCTCTCTGGAGTGACCTTGGAAGGTCAAAACATGGAACTGTGTCTTTTAGTAGGGCTTTGGATATCTCTTGTGCCTTTTCTATTTGATTCAAAAAATTTCCTATCTATCCTGTAAAAGTATAAATGAAGACCAATAGATGTTTGTAATTATTTGCTGAGGACATATCAATGAAGTCTATCTGCCAATCTCCACCTAGATACATTCCTCTCCTTTGCACAAGAGTGAGCAAAGGAAATGGCTCGATGTGACCACAAGAGGTATTTGGCAGAGAGGACAAGAACAAATTATTTCCTTTATGGTGACAGTATGTAGTCCATTCTCTCCAAATACTAGAGAAACTATTTGCATTAAAACTCCTCTTCCGAGATGAGTACAGTCAGTATTTCCTTAACAATCTTTCAGTAAGAGATCATTGAGAGCATGACCTTAGGATCAAATTCCACCATTCATTGGCATGTGTATATAATCTAATTGTTGAGCTCAGTCTATTTCAGACTCATTGTAGTAAGGACTTTTAGTTTCCCCTACAGGCTGGGATACTAAGGACATTTCTAAAAGCCCCTGGATAGCATCTCTTTTTCTGCCTTATCTGCTTGTGCATTTCCCTTGGTTATATGGCTATCTTTTTTTGTGTGTCCCATGCAATGTATGACAGCTATTTATAAATGTCCCAGTACTGCCTGAAGGAGAGTTACTATCTCTGTTCTATATTAAATGGGAAAGTTCTTTGCAGTCAGTAGGCCTCTTTCTCTACAAATTGCTGTGTGCACATGTAACACAAATAAAGCATATTTGCAGTATGTATAAACATTAACTTCTTGGCCAATTCTTAATTACAAAACTCTAGTTAAAGCAATAACTTCATCCGTTTGACCTGAAGTGTTAGTTGGCAATGCCTGAACTTCCATCCACTGAGCAAGATCCACTATGGAATAACCTGCCTTTCTAGTTACTTGCTTTGTGTAATTATTGCCATTAGTAAACCAGTCATCATCTGGATGTTTTAGAGGTTCTTCTTCTAGGTCAGGTCTACAAGAATGCATCTGCTCTATGTTCTCTACAAAAGAGTGAGTCAGTTCTTTAACATTTTCAGATAGCAATAGAGTAGCCAAATTGAGAACTTGGCGTACCTTGAATGTTATCTCAAGTGAGTCGAACAAGAGGGCCTGATATTTTTTGAGATTCCCTCCTGTTAGCCAATGTAAATATACAATTACCTCTCACAATAATGCAAAATTTTGAGGTTTGGAGTCCTACATGGAAAATCAATACAGTGATTTCTGTTGTTAATTATCAAATTAATGCTCTTATATATGATGTCAATGATCATCAAGGCTCGTCCTTTCTTTTAGACCTTGTGTATTTCGTCTGCTCATAATATGAGATGTCTAGGTTGAGAAAAACTCATGAGTTTTTAGACTCCATCAGTCTTTAGAAAAGGACATAAGTAGCTGGAAATTCTTTCCTCCCTTTGTAGGAGAGGACATTTCCTCTTTTAATGACCATGTTGCTGCATTGGGTGCATAGACTACAGAGGTCCTTCATCAAAAGACACTCCTTTGTGCCAGGGTCCTGGATTTACACACCTGAAATCCTCTCCTTTGGGATTTTCAGACAGACAAGAATGATTTTGGGTCACCAATGAGACTTATGTTCATTGCCATTCAATGAGTGTGTTGTGTAGACTGCTTCCCATGGTGGAGGATTTTCCTCTTTAGCACTAACTATAGCTTCACTAAACCACTGAAATGCTGGTTTTTGTTTTTTTTTTAAGATTTATTTATTGAAATCAGAGTTGCACAGAGAGAGGAAAGGCAGAGAGAGGTCTTCCATCCCATGGTTCATTCCCCAATTGGCTGCAACGGCCAGCACTGCACTAATCCGAAGCCAGGAGCCAGTAGCTTCCTCTGGGTCTCCCACATGGGTGTAAGGTCCCAAGGACTTGGGCCATCTTCCACTGCTTTCCCAGGCCATAGCAGAGAGCTGGACTGGAAGTGGAGCAGCTGGAACTAGAACCGGTGCCGATATGGGATGTGAGCGCTTCAGGTGGAGGATTAACCTACTGCTCATGTCGCAGGCCCCAAAATGCTGTTTTTAACATCTAGCTCATGGGGAACTGTAGTCCAATGGCCAGCTGTTGAAACTACCCTTGCAAGTGAGTCCATAGTAATAAAGGTAGAATCACATAGCCAAAATTTCTCTGTAGAAACAGAGAAAACAAAAATAGACATAGCTTTCCTAGAGCCTAGTTATGCTTAGATATGTGATTTGAATTATTTGATTTAAATGTAATTTGGCAGTTTAGAATCTCTTTTGTTTTAACCCAAGATGGATTCCCTGATTTAGCTAGCCTATCTCAGAATGCTTCCCTGTAACTTTACCGAGGGCATATCCACTGCACCTATGGTAAGCTTGCCACTAGGTATACACTGTAATCAGGAAGGTTTCAGTCAAGTGGATGCAAATATATATATATGACTGGGGCATTTTTACAGTGCCCCAAATGAACTTCGGAGGCTGTTATCACCACCACTCGAGATTGGCCTCTAGGAGCCACCAGCTCATGCTGAGAGACTGGGTTCTAAAAACCCAGTGCATGGATGAAGACCAGCCATCTGGGTTCTGATGAATCATGGGGCTTCTACACTGGAGATATTCTCAGGAAGAATGCACTGCCATGCCTGGGATTTGTGACCCTAGGAGACACCTCCATTACTTTTTTTTTTTTTTTTTTTTTTTTTTTACAGGCAGAGTGGACAGTGAGAGAGAGAGACAGAGAGAAAGGTCTTCCTTTGCCATTGGTTCACCCTCCAATGGCTTCAGCAGCCTGCGCACTGCGCCGGCGCACCACGCTGATCCGATGGCAGGAGCCAAGTGCTTATCCTGGTCTCCCATGGGGTGCAGGGCCCAAGCACCTGGGCCATCCTCCACTGCCCTCCCAGGCCACAGCAGAGAGCTGGCCTGGAAGAGGGGCAACCAGGACAGAATCCAGCGCCCCGACCAGGACTAGAACCCGGTGTACCAGTGCTGCAAGGCGGAGGATTAGCCTAGTGAGCCGCGGTGCCGGCCGGACACCTCCATTACTAAGGTTCTGGTGAATCAGAGGAGGCATTGACACCTCACACCTCTAGTGTGTCTTCCAGGCTGCTATCTTCATCCAGACACCTTCAGATGTTGGAGCTGAAAAGCTCCTATTGAATATGCCAGCTCATCGGGCATGTGGTATGTGACAAGCTACGTGGTCCAACATATTGGGATGGGGTTATATTGCCCATCCTCTAGTGAAACAGAAGTCCCACTGGGGGCCACCATATTGGAGGCAGAGCTCCCACTGTGGCCCACCATGTTGAACATGGAACTAACGCCCTCTACAGTCATATGTGGAACTTCAGCTATGTTTTGAGGTTTCTCTTCATGATGCTTGGTGTGGTTAATACCCAACCTGTTGAACTACTTTTCCTACCAGGTGGAGAGGAGAAATCAGGAGGATGTGAAACAGGTGGAACACAAAGAGTCCATCCACACGAGAAGAATGCTGTGTGCTGACTTGTCCAGCAGTTGGAATTAATTTTAAAAACATGTTATAGACAAACTTGAAATATTTATACATTTTGCCCACACTCTTCACCTTTCAATGTCCAAATCCCAATAACATAAACAATTTCTCCTTGCCATTCCTCCAATACCCATATTTGCATTTTAAGAAAATGCTGGGACTCCCAAGACCAGTGAGATGGAGAAAAAAGGAAGGAGGGTTTTTAGAATTTAGAAACCACCTTCTGTTGGGACAGATATCCAATTCCACTTACCAGTGTTCCCCTGGGGTTTCACTGTTTGATTTTCTCGGATCCTGGCTGCTGCTTGCCAATATGAAGAGGGGATAGTGGAGTTAATTTTTATTCTAGGTCTTCCCTTCTACCTAGAGAAGCATTATAATACAGACACATATATGGTACACAAATCGATGAAGTTTATTTAAAAGGTGTGGCTGCAAATACACATGAGGTGGCATAGTTGAAGAGTGGAGTGCTCCAGGAGAAAAAGGATGTGGTAGGGGAAATAAAGTGAGAGAGCACCTCAGTGACTCACATACTCGTGGTCTCCAGAAAGAAAAGTAGCCAACACTACTAATTGACCTCTTTCATGAGGGCAGACCAGGAGTGACTTCTCACATGCCATCTCTCCCCCTAGTTCCCAGTTTAGAGAAAATACATCCCAGGACAGGGCAGCTTCATTGATAGTGGGCAGGTAAATTGACATGGGGTGGGGCTTGTAGCTAGTGACCTCCACGTTCATGGTCCTAGGCTAATTATCCCATATCAGAATCACAGAAGGACTTTTAAGCATATTTATTTCCCCTGTACATTTCTTCCTTCTATGCTATTTTTACTAAGTATAGTGATGCAAGGCCATAAGAGACTGGAAGTTCTTTCCTCCCTTTGTAGGAGAGGACATTCCCTCTTTTATGACCATGTTTTTGCATTGGGTGCAGACTACAGGGGTCCTTCATGGAGGGACATTCTTTTGTGCCAGTGTCATGTCTTTCCACATCTGAAATGGTTTCCTCTTGGCTTTTCAGACAGAAATCTTTTGGGCTGATTTTGAGGTCACCAAGTGTGAGTTACTGTCATTGCAATTCTGAGTCTGCTATGTAGACTGCTTGCTATGTTGGAGCATCCTTTCCTCCTAAGTCCTATCTATGCTATTGCTAAATACTTGAAATGCTATTTTTAACGTCTGGGTCATTCAGATTTAGAGTCCTAAGACCAGCTATTGAAACTGTACCCTTGTGAGTGAGTCCATAGTAATGAACCCAGGTTCAAATAGCTGAAATTTCTCCGTAGAAAATGAGAAGACAGAAGCAGACATGACTCTCCTTGAGCCTAGTTATGCCTAGACATATAGCTTGAATCCCTTGTATTAAATGTAATTCGACACTTTAGAATCCTTTTCTTTAAACCATGGTGGGGGGTGGGGTTCCTTGTTTTAACCAGCCCACTGTGAGGTGCTCTCCTTTAGGTTTACCTAGGGTATTATCCAATGCCATTTATATATATATATATATTTATATATATATGTATATTTTATATACATATATGTATATTATATATTTATATATGTATGTTATATATACATTTATATATTTATATATATTATATATATATATAAAACCTTGCCACTGGGGGGTGCACTGCTATTACACAGATGCCAACTCAAGTGGAATCAAATACATATTTGATTGTGGCATTTCCATGGTGCCCCAAATGTAACTTTAGGCTGGAACTACCACCACTAAGGAATGACCTCCAGGAGCAACCACTTCATGCCAGGAAGCTAAGCTCCTGAGTGATAAAAACTCAGCACATGTCTGAAGTCCAGCCAGAAGGATTCTGACACACCCTAGAGTTTCTGCACCTGGAAAATTCAGAGTGGGCTTGCACTGCCATGCCTAGTACTTTTGACCATAGCAGGCATTTCCAATGCTAAGGTTCTAGGGAACCAGAGGAGGCAGTGAATTCCCATGCCTGGAACATGTCTTCCAGGATGGTATTAACATCCATCCTCCTTCAGATGTTAGAGCTGAAAGATTCCATTTTTGAGAATGCTAGCTGACTGGGGTATGTGACCAGAGAAGTTAACAGTCTGGTACCTGAAATATATCACTCAGGGCCTTCCCAGGCATCTCAAATATTTTGAGAGCCATTTAACACCACTGCAAGGGAATCTAACCATTACGAAGCCTTGACACTTACCCCTGGAGTATGCACTGGAAAGTGATGCCACCACAAAGCTAAGGAAAGTCACAGTGCCATTGAACAGTCATGTAGCTTGCCATTGACTATCAGGGTTGTCATAATGCACTTGGGTCTTTTGGTCCATCTTCCATTGAAAGCTGAAGTCCCATTCTGGGCCACCATGATGAAGGTGAAAGTCCCATTCTCTACCTCCATGTTCAGATGTGGAACTCCCCACCATGTTTAGGGCTGAGTATGGACACCAGACAACAAAACTTATTTGACTACTTTTTCTGCCAGGTAAATAGAAGAAATTACCAAGTGAAAAGCTGCATTTGCCTATTCACTAATATTCATCTTGTAATAATGGATCAGGAATATTCATAGGATGGGTAGGAGAGTTCTGAATATAAGGTGGGATTTCCTTGAATAGAAGTAACATCAATTTTCTTTTCTAATAAGGCCACTATGGTTGAAAATATGGCTGCCTTTTCTGGAAAACTTGCCAAACAAGCTGTTTTTGAGTTGTTAAGAAATGGAAGGTCCTTGAAGCTTATGAAGACTTCTGAAATTCACTCATATCTAGCTGTCTACACCAATAATCAGTCATCAGTTGTGGGCAACTTCCTCTGGAGTGACATAGGATTGATTCTGTCTATGAGTGGACTTGAAAAAAATGGGAAAAAAGCTCAATGTCTATACGTAATAGGAAAGAGGTCTTAGAGTTGCCAAGCTAACATGTGATCAAGGAGGAAGACTGGGGGCCAGTGCTGTGGCACAGAGGGTTAAAGCCCTGCCCGAAGTCACCAGAATCCCATATGGGTGCTAGTTCAAGTCCTGGCTGCTCCTTTTCCGATCCAACTCTTTTTCTGGGATAGCAGTAGAAGATGGCCCAAATCCTTGGGTCCTTTTACCCACATGGGTGACCTAGAAAAAGCTCCTGGATATTGGCATCGGATTGGCACAGCTCCTACTGTTGCAGCCATCTGGAGAGTGAACCAGTGGATGAAAGATCTCTCTCTCTCTGTCTCCACCTCTCTAAATAACTCTGTCTTTCAAATAAATATAATAAATCTTTAAAAATAAAAAAGGAGAAATACTGTCCCATAATATTGAAGGGTTAAAAAAAGTTAAAAGCCACTCCCACTCCCCCCTCCCCTCCTCTGGTGAACTTTCCTGACCTCATTAAACTTGCTCTGCATAGCCATTCTCTTTAAAGTTAGTTAGTCAGTAAATTACCCCAATGTAAGCATAACCTTAGTTTCACCTAAGTAAGATAGAAGAAGTCACTGTTTATCTCTTTGCCTCCTGGAACTCTGACCCCACCATGTGTCCCTTATCGCCATTCGGCTGCATTCCTAGGTGCTTGATATCCTGTACTCCCTGTATTCATAAATCAACTGATTGTAAAATCACTTAACAACTTGTATCAATTGTTTACTCTATACCACTGTCTGATCTGTGCAATGATTGATTTTCTTTGTTTAAACGTGTATATAAACCCCAATCCAAGACTATTCGAGGCCGCTCGCCTGTACTGAGACGGGGCGGGGGGGCATGTCGGATCATCAATAAGCCTTACCCTTTGTTAATTGCATGAGAGAAGGTCTCTTGGAGCGTTTTTGGGGTGGCAAGAGCAATCCAACTCTAACAATATACTCTAAAAAGATTTATTTATTATTTATTTGAAAGGCATAGCTACAGAGAGGGAGAGAGAGAGAGATCTTTCATTTGCTGGTTCACTCCCCAGATGGCCATAAGAGCCAGGGCTGAGCCAGGCTGAAGCTAGGAGCCAGGAGTGTTTTTTTGGGGGGGGGGGGTGTCTCTCACTGAGCTGCAGGAGTCCAAGGACTTGGGCCATCTTTCACTGCTTTCCCAGACCCATTAACAGGGAGCTGGATCAGAAGTGGAGCAGCCAGAACTCGAGCCAGCACCCATATGGGATGCTGGTGCCATGGGAGGCTATTTTACCTGCTGTGTCACAGCACCAGCCACCAATAATATACTTTTTTTTAAGATGTATTTATTTATTTGAAAGGCAGAGTTACAGAGAGAGAGAGAGAGAGAGAGAGAGAGAGAGAAAGGTTTTCCTTTTGCTGGTTAACTCCCTGAATGGCCGCAACAGCTGGAGCTGAGCCAATCTGAAGCCTGAAGCTTGGAGCTTCTTCCCAGTATTCCATGTGCATGCAGATGCCCAAGGACTTGGGCCATCTTCTACTGCCTTCCCAGGCCATAGTAGAAAGCTGGATTGGAAGTGGAGCCCCTGGGACCTAAACCAGCACCCATATGGGATGCTGGCACTGCAGGCAGCAGCTTTACCTGTTATGCCACAGTGCTGGCCCCCATAATATACTTTTTTTTTTTTAACTTTTATTTAATGAATATAAATTTCCAAAGTACAGCGTATGGATTACAATGGCTTCCCCTCCATAACATCCCTCCAACACGCAACCCTCCCCTTTCCCACTCCCTCTCCCCTTCCATTCATATCAAGATTCATTTTCGATTCTCTTTATATACAGAAGATCAGTTTAGCATACATTAAGATTTCAACAGTTTGCTCCCACACAGAAACATAAAGTGAAAAATACTGTTTGAGTACTAGTTATAGCATTAAATCTCAATGGACAGCACACTAAGGACAAAGATCCTACATGAGGAGTAAGTGCACAGTGACTCCTGTTTTTGACTTAACAAATTGACACTCTTGTTTATGGCCTCAGTAATCACCCTAGGCTCTTGTCATGAGCTGCCAAGGCTATGGAAGCCCCCTGAGTTCACTGACTCTGATCATTTTTAGACAAGGCCATGGTCAAAGTGGAAGTTCTCTCCTCCCTTCAGAGAAAGGTACCTCCTTCTTTGATGACCCGTTCTTTCCACTGGGATCTCACTCGTGGAGATCTTTCATGTAAGGTTTTTTTTTTTTTTTTTTTTTTTTTTTTTTTTTCCCCCAGAGTGCCTTGGCTTTCCATGCCTGAAATACTCTCATGGGCATTTCAGCCGGATCCACATGCCTTAAGGGCTGATTATGAGGCCAGAGTGCTGTTAGGACATTTGACTTCTATGGGTCTGCTGTGTATCTCACTTTCCATGTTGGACCATTCTCTCCCTTTTTGATTCTATCAGCTAGTATTTGCAGACACTATTCTTGTTTATGTGATCCCTTTGGTTCTTAGTCCTATCATTCTGATCAACTGTGAACAGAAATTGATCACTGGGACTAGTGAGATGGCATTGGTACATGCCACCTCGATGGGATTGAATTGGAATCCCCTGGTATGTTTCTACCTCTACCGTTTGAGGTAAGTCAGCTTGAGCATTTCCCGAATTGCTCATCTCTTCCCTCTCTTATTCCCACTCTTATATTTAACAGTGATCACTTTTCAGTTAAGTTTGAGCACTTAAGAAGAATTGTGTATTGATTACAGTATTCAACCAAAAGTATTAAGTAGAACAAACAAACAAAAAATACTAAGAGGGATAACATATTAAGCTGCTCATCAACAGTCAGGGTGAGGGCTGATCAAGTCACCGTTTCTCACAGTGTTCATTTCACTTTAACAGGTTTCCTTTTTGGTGCTCAGTTAGTTGTCACCTATCAAGGAGAACAAGTGGTATTTGTCCCTTTGGGATTGGCTTATTTCACTCAACATAATGTTTTCCAAGTTCCATAATATACTTTTAACAACTATATTTAGAGTTTGAGCTTCAGGCCTGAGGCTCTTCCAGAGATAGCATATCAGAGATATCATCACGCTATTGAATAAAATATACAGGACTATAGTAAGAATATGACCTTGTGATAAAAAAAATTGCCTTCTCTGACAATATGTGTGAAACAAGCAGCTTATAAAAATAAATTGTGCTGTCGGAGAATTTACAAATATCCTTAGCTTATAAATGTTTATTATTCCAGTAGTAAAACAAGTCAGTATTTTTCTATGCAGAATTTTTGCAACGATCACCTTGTGTCCTTTTCTAGTATCCATGGAGAATACACATTTCACAAAAAAACTGCTGGGTTGATGAGATACTAACAGGAAGTAGCCTCTTTTCTCTGCCTAAATTTCAACAGAGTTCGCATTTAATTCCTGTGTCTTTCACAAGAATTGGGCCTCCCTGACATCTGTGATTATTTTCTTATATCCCCCACAAGTAAAAAGGAATATATCATAACGGATGTAGTTCACCTATATTTTCTAGAGGAAATACAGGTATGACATCCTTGGTAGCCAAGCATTTAGTATAGCATGGTTAGTAATGCTACTTTATTTTATTGAAGTTTAATTTAATCCACACCTTTCTTAATCTGATGGATAATTGTCTAGTATTTGGAAAACATTAGTCAAGTCTTGGTCCTTTATGAAATGTATCTAACAAAAGAAAAAGATAAAATAATTCTTTAAATCAATAAACAATTTTGATACATTAGCTAAAGTAAAAGGTATAGTTTTTGGATTCACTGAGAGTGAATTCAATGAAATACATTAATCCCTGATTAACATGTTAGTATACTACAAAATATAGAAAACTAACATATCAATATGATAGGGTGGTCCTATTTAGTATTGTATTTTATTTATAAGCATATGTTTTTCAAATTATCAAAGGAAATAAAGTGTAGCTACCTTAATTGAATAATTATTTTTACCTTTATTATTTTTAGTTATTGCTTCAGTGTTTATTTATTTGAAATCCAGAGTTACAGAAAGAGAGAAGGAAAGACAGAGAGACAGCAAGATCTTTCATCTGCTGGTTGGCTCCCCAAGCAGCCACAATGGCCAGGTCAGGGCCAGGCCAAAGTCAAGAGTCAGCGGCTTCTTTCAGGTCTCCCATGTAGGTGCAGGGCCCAAGGACTTGAACCATCTCTTGTTGCCTTCCCAGGCACATTTCCCAAGAGCTGGATAAGGAGAGAAATATCTGGGAGTCCATGCAATGCCCATGTGGGATGCTGGTGTCTTAGGTGGCAGCTTCACCCACCACCCCACAATGCCTAGCCCCTACTTGCTTCCTCATGTAAGTACTTATGTAATATTTCTTTCTGTATTGGCAGACATGCTAATGTTCCATGACTTCTTAAATAGCTATGGTGGATGTCATTTTTACCCCAAATTGTTATCCTTTCCCAAAGTAATGCATTTTTATACCATTATTAGAGATGCTAATGTTAGTACTGTGAGAAATTTTCTCTGACTGACACTTATACAAAGTTTTCACATATTTATTTTTCTAGGGTATGCTTATTATATTCCCTCTTACCCATGCCCAAATTTTGTAAATTTCTGGTTTTGGGATAAACGTTAATGAATGAGTAGATGTAAATTTAATGTGTATATTTTTTAATTATTTGAAGTTGCAAAACTTAGTTTGAAAAATTTGATTCTATAAAATCAAATTATATTCAATAAAGATTTACTAGATCACTGAAGAAATCTGAAGATTTAAGAATTAAGTAGTTAATTGAAGTCATATTGAGTCATAAGAAGATGCTAATTATTTTTCTTTACAAATTAATATTTGAAAACTATTCTTTTGAACTCAAAGTAAATTTATGTGTCCTTGTTTAGCAATTGTAGTGTGACTCCCACAATTCTATATTCTGTTCTCAAAATTGTTTACAAATATGCTGTCTTAGAGGCATGGTGCTATGGTGCAGTTGCTTAAAGCCCTGGCTTGCAGAGCTAGCATCCCATATGGGTACCGGTTGAGTCCTGGCTGCTCCATTTCCAATTCCACCCCCTGCTAATATACCTTGGAAAGCAGTGGAGGAAGGCCCACATGAGAGTCCTGGAAGAAGCTCCTGGCTCCTGGCATCGGATTGGCACAACTCTGGCTGTTGAGGCCATCTGGACTTCTCTCTCTATGTCTACCCCTCTCTGTAAATCCGTCTTTCAAATACATAAAATAAATCTTAAAAAAAAAAAAACCTACAAGACTACTCCATACCAAACAGTTTAAAGTCAGCTAGCATAATTCTTCCTGCTTTGTTCTTTTTATTCAAGATTGTTTTGATGACTTAGGGCTTTTGTGGTTCCATAGACGTTTAATAGGGATTTCAGTGACTCTGTAAATCACCTTGAAAGATATGCACATTTGACCATGTTAATTCTTCCAGTATGTGGACGTAGGATGCTTTTCCATTTTTTATTATCTTCTTTTAATTTCTTTTATGAATAGTTTACAGTTTTTTTGTAGAAATTTCTCATTTTTCATTTATTTGGTTAAATTCAAACCTATCTAATTTTTTGGTGACTATTAAATTGGTTTCTTGATTTCTTTTCCAGATGACTCACTATTCCTAAATGAATATAAAAATTTAACTTTTATGAATTTTTTATCAGTTCTAACAAATTTTCAATAGAATATTTGGGTTTTTCTTCATATAAAATCATATCATCTGCTAACAGTGACTATCTGGCTTCCTCTCCAATCTGGATAAAATGTATTTATTTTTCTTGGCTATTTGCTATAGCTACAACTTTTGGTACTATGTTGAATAAAATTGGTGAAAGTGGGCATGCTTATTTTGTTCTAGATCTTTAAAAACTTTCAGCTTTTCCCATTCAAAAATGTATTAGCTGTTGTCTTGTTATATCTGATCTTTATTATGTTCAAATGTCTTCCTTATGTATCTAATTTTGTAAGAATTTTTATCATGAACCAATGTTGAATTTTACAAAACACCTTTTACCATATCTATAATGATGACCATGATTTTTGTCTTTCGTTCTATTTATCTGTTATATTACATTTATTGAGCTGTGTATAGTGAACCATCCTTACAACCCCAGGAATTAATCCTAGTTAATTTTAATATGATGTTGGATTCAAGTTATTGGTGTTTTTTGAAGATTTCTGCATACATGCTCATCAGAGATGTTGGCTTGTGTCTTTCTTTTTTGTTCTTGTCCCTTTTCTTGTTGGGTTTCAAGGTAATGCTGGCCTCATAGAATGAATTTGGAATGATTTCCTTCCTATTTTACAAACTAATTTAAGAATGATTGCTGCTGAATCTGTAAATGCTTGGTGGAAGTCAGCAATTAAGCCATATAATACTGGATTTCTATTGATGAGGGTTTTTTTTCAAATTACTGAACAATTTTATGACTCATTATGGGCCTGCTCTGGTAATCTAGTTCCTCATGATTCAATACTAGTAATGTGTGTGTTTAAGAATGTGTCCTTTTTGTCTAGGTTATTGAATATTGCCATATGGTAGTTCATGGTAATCTCTAACAATCCTTTGCATTTCTGAAATTTTTTTTTTTTTAATTTATTTGAAAGGTAGAGTTAACAGTGACAAAAATATAGAGAGAAGTCTTCTGTCCCCTGGTTTATTCCCCAAATGGTCACAACAGCCAAGGATGTGCCAGGCTGAAGCCAGGAGCCAGGAGTTTCTTTCAAGTCTCCCACATGGTTACAGGGGCCCAGGAATTTGGGCCATCTTCCACTACTTTACCAGGTGCATTAACAGAGATCTAGATTGGAAGTAGAGCAGCCAGAATTCAAACTGGCACCCATGTGCGATGCTAGCACTGGAGGCCATGACTTACCAGCTGTGCCACAACACTGGTCCTTAATCCTTTGTATCACTGAAGTGTCAGTGGTAATGTCTCCATTTTCACAAATAATTCTATGTAATTAATTCTTCTTTTGTTCTTGGTTAGTCTAAGAATTTATCAATTTTATTTATAATTTCCAAAAACCCACCGCTAGTTTCACTGATTTTTTAAAAATTTTTAGATGACTCTGTCATCTATTTGTAGTCCCAGGTTTTTTCTTTTTTTAATAATGTATTTATTTATTTGAAAGGCAGAGTTACAGAGAGAGAAAAGGAGAGTCAAAGAAAGATCTTCCATCCACTAGTTCACTCCTCAAATGGCTAAAAATAGTCAGGACTAGGTCAGGTCAAAGCCAGGAGCCAAGAGCTTTTTTGTGGGTCTGCAACATGGGTGCAGGAGCCTAAGCACGTGGGCCATCCTGTGTTGCCTTCCCAGGTGCATTGGCAGTTAGCTGGATCAGAAGCGGAGCAGCTAGCATCCATATAGAATGTCAGCACTGCAGGTCACAGCTTTAACCTGCTACACCACTCCACCAGCCGCTGCTCTGCTTTGCATTTGTTTCTCTACAACATTTTTGGATTTGATGTTTTTTCTTGTTTTTATAGTTCCTTCAGATGAAGTATTAAATTATTTGTTATCTTTCTGTTTGCTCTATGCAACCATTGTTATAAACTTGTCTCTTTTTGACTTTTTAATATAAAAGTAGCAAATTTTTATACAATTTTATCAGCATAAGGACACTTTCCACCTTATGCTTCTTCCTTCCCACACTCCCTCATTTCTTTTCTTATTTTTCATTTAATTTTTACAATGACATGCTTTCAACCTACTTTATAATCACAAGCTTAACTCTTTACTAAATAAAGAGTTCAATAAATATTAAGTAGAAAAACCACTGATCTTCAAGAGAATAACAAAGACTACAAATAATAATCAAATCTCAAAATGTCAATTTCATTCATATTATGCTTAGTAAAATAAACCATTCCCCAAAAAACAAATATATGTTTTACCTGATTTCTGGAAACGCCTTTCCATACTTGTGTTGAATCCTATAGATTTTGAAATTTTATGCTCCATTTTCAATCACTTCAAGAAATTTTTAAATTCTCAAATTGATGTCTTCTTTGATCCATTGATTTTTTAGGTGTAACCTATTTAATTTCACATATTTTTGTAGTTTCCAAAATTTTTCTTATTAAGTGATCTATTTTTATTGTATGGTTTTCAGAAAATATACTATATATAATTTCTATTCTTATGACTGTGTTGCATTTGTTTAGGACCTATCATATGATGTATCTTGGAAAAATCTTTCATGTGCTATTGAGATGAATATGTATTCTGCAGCTGTTGTGAGAAAAATCTGAAGTTGTCTGTTAGTTCCAATTAAACTAGGTCAGGTGCAATTTAACTCTGATATTCTTTATTGATTTTCTGTCCAGATTATCTATTTCTGCAAGTAGGTTGTTAAAGTTTCCTACTATTATTGTATGGGTTTATAACTCTCACTATAGGTCTATTAATATTTGCTTTATGTATTTGTGTACTCCAATATTGGCCACATATATAAGTGTTATTTCCTCCTGCCGGACTGAGACCTCTAAATTACATAATGACCTTTCTGGTCTCTTCTTACTGCTTTTCATTTAAAATTTATTATATTTGATAGAAAGAAGGAGGTACCTTTCTCTGAAGGGAGGAGAGAACTTCCACTTTGACTATGACCTTGTCTAAATAAGATCAGAGTCAGCAAACTCAAAAGGCCTCCATAGCCTTGGCAATTCATGACAAGAGTCTAGGGTGATTACTGATGCCATAAACAAGAGTGTCAATTTGTTAAGTCAACAACAGGAGTCACTGTGCAATTACTCTTCATGAGGATCTCTGTCCTAAATGTGTTGTGCATTATGATTTAATGCTATAGATAGTACTCAAACAATATTTTACACTTTGTGTTTCTGTGTTGGTGCAAACTGTTGAAATCTTTACTTAATATATGCTAAATTGAACTTCTGTATATAAAGAGAATTGAAAATGAATCTTGATGTGAATGGAAAGGGAGAGGGAGCGAGAGAGGGGAGGGTCGTGTTGGGAGGGAAGTTATGCCGTGGGTAAGCCATTGTAATCCATAAGCTGTACTTTGGAAATTTATATTCATTAAATAAAAGTTTAAAAAAAAGAAAGTTAGCTACACTTGCTTTCTTTATCTGTTCCACTTGCATGGAATATTTTTATTGTTAACAGATTATTTTATTTATTTATTTATTTGGAAGGCAGAGTTACAAAGAGAGTGAGGGAGAAATAGAGAGAAAGAAATCTTCCATCTATTGGTTCAGTCTCCAATTGTCTGCTATGACCAGGTTGGGCCAGGCCAATGTCATTAGCCTGAAAATCTAACTAGGTCTTCCCAGTAGGTCACAGGGTCCAAGAACTTGGGCCATTTTCTGCCTTTGCAGGTGTATTAGCAGGAAGCTGTATTGGAATTGGAGCAGCTGAGACTTGAGTTGAGGGTCTTATTGATGATCTGGCATCACAGGCTCTGGATTAACCAGTTGAACCACATCACTGGCTCTGCATGGAATATCTTGTATCATCCATTCCCTTTAGATCCATGTGTGTCCGTATAGAGGAAGTGAAATTCTTATTTCTTGTAAGCAACATATCATAGGATCCTGCTTTAAAAATAAACATATTTTGATTACATTTTTGTTGACATGTCTTAATAAGTATTTTGTTATTTAATGTCTATTAATCTTTATTTATTTGAAAGGCAGAGTGAGAGAAGAGAAAGAGAGAGAGGAGTGGGATCGCTAATTCACTCTTCAAATGCCTGTGGTATCTAAAATTGGGAAACTGGAGCTCAATCTGCATCCCCCACACGGTTGTCAGGGATTCGAGCACCTGAGCATCACTGCAGCTTTCCAGGGTGTGTATCTTCAGGAGGTTGAAGTCTAGCCAGGCCCAAGTAATCACAAAATTACACTCTGCATTTAGGAAAATGGAGTTTAAATCAATTACATATCAATGTTTACAGAATGAATGACTAAAACTAAAAAATGAACAAAATATTGTTATCAAGAATTTAAAGCATCTGTTGCTTCCATATATTGACAGTGAGAATGTAAATCTTACAAATACTTACAGAATTTTAAATATTTTTTTTTATTTTTAACTTTAATGAATATAAATTTACAAAGTACAGCTTATGGGTTACAATGGCTCCCCACCCCCAACTTCCCTCCCACCTGCAACCCTCCCTTTCCTAGTCCATCTCCCCTTCCATTCACATCAAGATTCATTTTCGATTCTCTTTATATACAGAAGATCAGTTTAGCATACATTAAGTAAAGATTTCAACAATTTGCTCTCACACAGAAACATAAAGTGAAAAATACTGTTTGAGTACTACTTATAGCAATAAATCTCAATGTACAGCACACTAAGGACAGAGATCCTACATGAGGAGTAAGTGCACAGTGACTCCTGTTGTTGACTTAACAATTTGACACTCTTGTTTATGGCATCAGATATCACCCTAGGCTCTTGTCATGAGCTGCCAAGGCTATGGAAGCCCCCTGAGTTCACAGACTCTGATCATATTTAGACAAGGTTGTAGTCAAAGTGGAAGTTCTCTCCTCCCTTCAGAGAAAGGTACCTCCTTCTTTGATGACCCGTTCTTTCCACTGGGATCTCACTCGCGGAGATCTTTCATTTAGGTAGTTTGTTTGTTTTTTTTTTTTTTTTTTTTTTTCCAGAGTGTCAAGGGCTGATTCTGAGGCCAGAGTGCTGTTTTAAGAATTTTATAGTTAATTATTCCCGAATTCTATTTTTTGAATATAATCACCAGAAATGCATGAAAATATGCACCAAAAATGTACAAAATATTTCATTATATCCTTATTTCTAATAGTCCAACTCATTAAGGGAAGAGCTGTTAAATATTTTGCATATTTAAACAATGAGATATTACACAGCAATGAAAATGAAAAAGAAAATGTATTGCCTCACAGTTGCATGGATTTACATTACAAATATATTGTTGCATAATAGAATAAACATATAAAACTATATACTAAAGTATCCAGTTCATCTAAAACTCAAAATCAAAGCTTAAATATAGATTCAGACATCAATTAATTTTTTCTAAAGATTTGTTTGTTTATTTATTTGAAAGGCCTAGTAACACAGAGAGAGGAAGAGAAACAAGAGAGATCTTCCAACTGCTGGTTAATTCACCAAATGATTCCAACAGTCATGTGGGAGCCAAGCTGGGTCTCCCACATGCATGGCAATGGCCCAATTCCTTGAGCCATTATCTACTACCTTCTCAGGCACATTAGCAGGGAGCTGGATTGTGAACAGAGTAAACATTCCTATATGGGATACAGATGTTGCAAGTGGTGAATTAACCAACTGTAACACAATGCTGGCTCCGAAACACATCAGAATATCTCTTAAATTTGAGGAGAGGTAGCAGTTGGATTCCTATTTCTATGTATGCCTAGTGGTTATAAGTATAGTTATGAAAATTATTGAGCTGTGCAATTGTAATTTTATTTTTCTGTGAATACATTTCAATATTTCCAAATATCAATTTTTTCCAATGGTAATAGAGAGTTTAATAGCTGTCTTTCTACAGTTCTCATCTTCTGCATGAAAACCTATTTCTCTAGCAAGTATCATATAATTTCTCTAGAGCTGAATTTGGAGGGAGGAGGAGAGATAAAGGTATGAAAATGATTACCTGTTTGCCTTGATTACCATCATCATTTTCTGGAATCAACAGATGTTTGTAGCTTATTCTTCCACTCATGGAATATTATCTTGGGTTCTTTGGAAAGACTCAAATATATGAACGTGTTACTTACAAGACTTTTATTTATTAAGCATTGGAAGATCTCATGTAGTTTGCAGTATTTTGATTTCCCAAGCATTCACTATTATATCACCATATTTTTCACAGCTCACACAAACTAACTTGTTCAAGTAACACCTTTGATCAGAATTTAAACCTCACATAGAGATGTCTCTATCACAAGTGGAACAACTTATTAAAAGGGAAAATATAGACATACTTATACATGATACACTCGTCTGCAGCATAAAACACAGATCATCTTCACTTTCATCTATCATAACAATACTTCAATTATATGCTAGGTATTATATCCTCCTACTTCTATTATAACAGATGTTGGATTCACCAAGGAGTTCTATTGAATTTCACTGAAATAAAAGAAACATACTCTCCGAAGTCCTTGTTACTGGAGTAGTGAAACTCACAATCTAACAGCTCTAACACATTCCTTTTTTTCTCAAATACTAAGCAACTGCACATTTTAAATTTTTATTTCCTAGAATACCTAAGAGATAAAAATAAACATATCAGTAAGTACATTATATGTTGGATATTTTCTTTGCCAAGTGTTTCATATACATTAATATTTTTGTTCTTATATATCCAATATTATTCTAAGAGCTATGAATATGAAAAATAACTCTTTCAGCAACAGACAAATATTATTCTCATTGTACTTTCACAGTCATAATTTTTATTTAATGTGATGACTTAGATTCATAATTCCCCTTTACTACAAGATTTCACTCTTAATGTGTACTGACAGTTTCAAAAAATAAAACATACATTAGAAATATAAAAAATGTCATAATTTCCCATACTCAAATTTTCTACTGTCTGTGAAAATAATCAAAAAGAAAACTTCTAAGATATTTCTGACAGTGTTATAATCAAAGCACTAAAGTATTATTCTTTGGATATATTTTTAGGCAAACTCATCTAAAAAAGCAGAGGAGCATACTATTTTTTATCACCATAGAAAGTAATAATTTTGTAACATTTATCCACACAAAAGTAAAGGATTTTATCAAAAGTACTGATTATTCATACCAGAGTTTTATTTTGTAAGTTAATTTTACGCAATGTACATAAACACACTGTCATAACTTCTTTGGGGAAATACATTTATTATTATTTCATTTTGATTGTAATGTAAAATGTTTTGAAATTTTTGTTGTTGTTGTTTGTTTGTTTTTTGACAGGCAGAGTGGATAGTGAGAGAGAGAGAGACACAGAGAGAAAGGTCTTCCTTTGCCGTTGGTTCACCCTCCAATGGCCACCGCAGCCGGCACGCTGCGGCTGGCACACCACACTGATCCGAAGCCAGGAACCAGGTGCTTCTCCTGGTCTCCCATGGGGTGCAGGGCCCAAGCACTTGGGTCATCCTCCACTGCACTCCCAGACCATAGCAGAGAGCTGGCCTGGAAGAGGAGCAACCAGAACAGAATCTTAAAGAAAGAAATAGAAGAGGATACCAAAAAAAATGGAAAAATCTTCCATGCTCATGGATTGGAAGAATCAATATCAGCAAAATGTCCATTCTCCCAAAAGCAACTTATAGATTCAATGCAATACCAATCAAAATACCAAAGGCATTCTTCTCAGATCTGGAAAAAATGATGCTAAAATTCATATGGAAGCACAGGAGACCTCAAATAGCTAAAGCAATAATGTACAACAAAAACTATGCTGGAGGCATCACAATACTAGATTTCAAGACTTACTACAAAACAACATGAAATTGGTACAGAAACAGATGGATAGACCAATGGAACAGAATAGAAACACCAGAAATCAATCCAAACATCTACAGCCAACTTCTATTTGATTAAGGATCTAAAACTAATTCCTGGAGCAAGGACAGCCTATTCAACAATGGTGCTGGGAAAACTGGATTTCCACATGCAGAAGCATGAAGCAAGACCCCTACATTACATCTTATACAAAATCCACTCAACATGGATTGTGATCTAAGCCTGTGATCCACCACCATCAAATTATTAGAGAACATTGGAGAAACCCTGCAAGATATTGCCACAGGCAAAGACTTCTTGGAAAAGAAACCCAGAGGCACAAGTATGCAAAGCCAGAATTAACAACTGGGATTACATCAAATTGAGAAGTTTCTGTACTGCAAAAGAAACAGTCAGGAAATGAAGAGGCAACTGTGGGGAGCAACCCGGACTAGACTAAGTTACTGGAATTAAGACTTATTCTATGCATCTGCTCTCCCACAATATGGCGCTGGGAGAGGAGAAAACAGCTTCTACGCAGCTGCCTCTTGCCAACTTGAGTGATGACCTCCAGGAGCTGATCCTGCTCCTGATTGGAGGAGAGCAGCGTACTCGGCATGTGGGCAGCCGAGTTAGGATTGGCGGAGGAGGACTATAAAGGAGGAGAGAGACGGCATGCACAAGGAACATCTAAGAGGAACACCTGAGGAACATCTGAGCAGCCCCCGAGAGAGCCGGCCGGCGGTGTGCTGCTCCCCTGCGGAAGTGGGGAAAAGTGGCAGGGGGAACCGCCCTTCCACGGAGGTGGAAGGGACGGTAGCCAACCCGGAAAGAACCAGCAGCAAACCCGGGGAGGGCCGAGCAGACAAAAGAACAGTGCAGGGTCCTGTGTCGTTCCTCCACGAAGACGGGGAGCGACAGCAACCAACAGAATGGGAAAAAATATTTGCAAACTATGCAACAGATAAAGGGTTGATAACCAGAATCTACAAAGAGATCAAGAAACTCCACAAAAATAAAACAAAAAACCCACTTAAGAGATGGGCCAAGGACCTCAATAGATATTGTTCAAAAGAGGAAATCCAAATGGCCAACAGAAACATGAAAAAATGTTCAGTATCACAAGCAATCAGGGAAATGCAAATCAAAACCACAGTGAGGTTTCACCTCACCCTGGATAGAATGGCTTAAATACAGAAATCGACTAACAACAGATGCTGGTGAGGATGTGGGGAAAAAGGGACACTAACCCATTGTTGGTGTGAATGCAAACTGGTAAAGCCACTATGGAAGTCAGTTTGGAGATTCCTCAGAAACCTGAATATAGCCCTACCATAGGACCCAGCCATCCCACTCCTTGGAATTTACCCAAGGGAAATTAAATTGGCAAATAAAAGAGCTTTCTGCAGCTCACTGTGTTTTGCAGCTCAATTCACAATTGCTAAAACAAGGAATAAATTTAAATACCCATCACAGTAGACTGGATAAAGAAATTATGGGTTATGTACTCTATTGAATACAGCAATAAAAAAATGAAATCTGGTTATTTGCAACAAAATGGAGGAATCTGGAAAACATTTAGCTCATTTAGATTTAACATTTAGATAAAACATTTTGTTTTATCTGAGTGAAATGAGCCATTCCCAAAGGGAAAAATATCATATGTTCTCCCTGATATGTGAGAACTAACTGAGCACCTAAAAGGAAACTTGTAGAAGTGAAACAGACACTATGAGAAACAGTGACTTGATCCGTCTTTGTCCTGACTGTCAAGGAACAACTTACTATTTTATTCCCTTTAGTATTTTTTTTTTTTGTTCTACTTAATACCATTGGTTGACCTCTTAAAATTAACACAAAATTATTCGTAGGTGTTTAAATTCAACTGAAAAATGAACTCTGTTAAATATAAGAGTGAGAATAAGAGAAGGAGGAGATGTACAGTTTGACACATTGCTCACTCAGACATACCCCTAATGGTAGAGTTAGAAACACGCCAGGGGTTCCAATTTAATCCCATAAAAGTGGTATGCACAAATGCCATCTTACTAGTCAAAGTGATCAGTTTCAGTTCATAATTGATCATAATGATAGGATTAGGAGTCAAAGGGATCACATAAACAAGACTAGTGTCTGCTAATACTAATAGAATTAAAATGAGAGAATGATCCAACATGGGAAGCAGGATACACAGCAGACTCATAGAATGGCAGATGCCCTAAAAAGCACTCTGGCCTCAGAATCAGCCCTTAAAGCAATCGGATCTGGCTAAAAAGCCCATGAGAGTTTCTCAGGCATGGAAAGCCAAGAAACTGTGGCAAAAAAAAAAAAAAAATGACCTGAATGAAAGATCTCTGTGAGTGAGGTCCCATTGGAAAGCATGGGCCATCAAAGAAGGAGGTACATTTCTCTGAAGAGAGGAGAGAACTTCCACTTTGATTATGGCCTTATCTAAATAAGGTTGGAGTTTGTGAACTCAAGAGGCTTCCATAGCCTTGGTAGCTTATGACAAGATCCTCAGGTGATTACTTATGTCATAGATAAGAGTGTCTATTGTTAAATCAACAACAGGAGTCACTGTACACTTGCTCCCCATGTAGAACCTCTCTCCTTAATGTGTTGTAACATGCAAATTAATGGTAAAACTACTTTTCAAACAGTACTTTATACTTTGTTTATCTGTGTGGGTGCAAACTGTTGAAATCTTAGTATAAACCAACTTGACTTTCTGCATACAAAGATAATTGAAATGAATCTTGATGAAGAATGGGAAGGGAGAAGGGGTGGGAGATGGGATGGTTGCAGGTGGGTGGGAGGTTATGGGGGAAAAACCACTAAAATCCAAAAGTTGTACTTTTGAAATTTATGTTTATTAAACAAAAGTTTAATAAATTAGAGTGCCTATCTCACTCTATTTTTCATATAACAATTTAGCCTGGTACAGTTTAATGGATCTGGCAGAAGTCATAGGAATCTCGGGTCAAAGAAAATTTTACTACTCACAGTACCAGAGGCAGACAGACTTCATATTCACATTCACATTCTTGGAATTCCACAAGGATAATTCCAAGGTGGGCTCACATAGATGCTGCACAAAACAGAGGTGTTTGTCATAGCTAATGATCCTCATATTTAAGAAAACAAATTTATAAGCATCCTGCTGGCACACCTGCACAACCTTTTCCCTAATAGCTGTATTTCTTCATTATACTAAGTCTGAAACTTAAATTGCCTCCCCCACCCCAAAAGGAGACTTCACTAAAACATAGTAATGGTTCCTTCTACTGCCATTTAGTTTATCCCTCAAACATTTTTAACTTATCCTTGCTAAACACAAAAATAAGTGCTAGAATGAAAAGGCCAGTTCCAGGTTCCAGCATATTAAAGTTTAGATGTTAATTATAATACAATGTTGGACCATGTGAGAAATTGTTGTTTTTTTTGTGTGTGTGTGTGTTAGGAACAGATAATAAGAATAACACAGATTTAACTTGGACATTATATTATGTCAACTCTCAGATTTAAGCTGTGATTTGAGACCTTTGTGTGCTGAGATATTTCATTATGCAAGCTTGGATTTTAGAATAGTTTATAATTGTTTTCTTAGACTAGTTTGGTTTAAAAAGAATTATATATAATTTAATTGTTCATTATAGAAAAAGAAATTAATAAGATAGTTTCAAATTATAAAACTATACTAAGAAAATGTGTTTCATTATTCTTCCAATTCAAGGTACAAGCTTGGAATTTTCTAATCTTCCTATCCCATTATGTGTGTGTTTGGGTGATTGGTTCTTGAAATATTTCAATTGCAATGTAGAAAGTCAAGAGTCCCGTCCTTCATGGAACCAATTACAAGGCCCTGGAGCTATTGAGAAGGGACATTGCTTACACAAGTTAAATGATGTAGGATTGGCTTTTTACAGAAGAAAATTTATACACTATTTTTAGTGTGAAAATGAATACACAAATGGTAAATAGCATACTTAGCAAGATTGCAGAAAAATGGTCAACTAATTAAACTGTGAAATTACCAATGTGAGTGGTCACTTGACTGCCATCCAGAAGCGTGGGCTGGCTGATATTCTAGGAAACTCTTGGAGAAGGAACAGGCAATTTTTGAACATTCTCTTGATCCTGCTGCTTTGATGTCAGTGACATTTGCTAATGCTGAGAATTACTTGTTAAGGTATTTCGCCTTGAACAGGTGTAGTGCTAAAGGAGGTTAAGCCACTAATGGGGATGCTTACGTCCCACATCAGAGTACCTGCTTGAGTCTTGACCACCACACTTCCTATCCATTTTGTTAATGCATTCAGGGAGGCAGCAGATAATGGCTCAAGTACTCTGACCCCCTGGTACTTACATAGAATGGTCCTGGAGAAAGAAATTTGTTTGTAAGATTATTCCCTTTGCTAGTTGAATGAACCCAAGGAGCAGACAACATCTGGTAAAGGAAGTCCATCAACCATCTTTTCTAATATAGGTAGTGAGATTTCAGTATAAGGATGGAAGGAATGTGTTCTCTTACTTAGAATGGTTTTCACACATATAAACTATAGAGCCCCTGTTTCCTAAACTTGGAGAATAGCAAGAAAAATTGTAGGCACCTTGACCTTTGGTCTGCTTTTATTGACTTTCAATTGTTTTATATCAAAATTCTCAGCATATCAAAATGGGCCATGTTCTGGGGATATGGTTTCATGAGCCTTAATAATTTATAGAATGACAAAAATTGAATATAGTAAAATCATTTTCCTGTATTATTTTTATTTTCAGCTATTTTTATTTATAAATATGTGTGGATATATATATTTATACACACAAATGTATCCACATACATGTATGTGTATGCACACACACACTTGCATGTATATTCTTAGTCCATTATTTCTAAATTGACCTAAAATGCATTCTTTTATATACCAAATTGTCAAAAATTTAATTATTAACTCTGCTTTCTTTATTCTATTATTTTGTCTGTAAAATTTTGGTAGTACTCTACCTTTAAAATATAAATGAATACATATAAAAAACAATCTTTTTCGCTTTTTATTCTTCCTCTGTACTGATGAATTCTTAGCCTTTTGTCTTACTCAGAAACCTGAATATAACCCTACCATACAACCCAGCCATTCCACTCCTTGGAATTTACCAAAAGGAAATTAAATTGGCAAATAAAAAAAGTTGTCTTCACCTTAATGTTTATTGCAGCTCAATTCACAATAGCTAAGACCTGGAATCAACCTAAATGCCCATCAACAGTAGATTGGATAAAGAAATTATAGGACATATACTCTATAGAATACTATACAGCAGTAAAAAAAAAAAAAAAAAAAAAAAAACAATGAAATCCGGTCATTAGCAACAAAATGGAGGAATCTGGAAAACATCATACTGAGTGAAATAAGCCAGTCCCAAATGGACAAACATCATATATTCTCTCTGATCGGTGACAACTAACCGAGCACCAAAAAGGAAACCTGTTGAAGTGAAATGGACACTATGAGAAACAGTGACTTTTAGCTCTTGTCCTGACGGTTGATGAACAACTTAATACTTTATCCCTTTTAGTATTTTTTTCTCTTAATACTATTGATGGAACTCTGTAATTAACACACAATTATTCTTAGGAGTTTAAATTTAACTGAAAAGTGATCTCTGTGAAATATAAGAGTGGGAATAAGAGAGGGAGGAGATGTACAATTTGGGACATGCTCAGTTGGACTTGCCCCAAATGGTAGCGTTAGAAACGTGCCAGGGGATTCCAATTCAATTCCATCAAAGTGGCATGTACCAATGCCATCTCACTAGTCCAAGTGATCAATTTCTGTTCACAATTGATCATAATGATAGGTCTAAGAGTCAAAGAGAATCACATAAATTAGATTAGTGTCTGCTAATACTAACTGATAGAATTAATAAGGGAGAGAACGATCCAACATGGGAAGCGGGATACACAGCAGACTCATAGAATGGCAGATGTCCTCTGGCCTCAGAATCAGCGCTTAAGGCATTCAGATCTGGCTGAAGAGTCCATGAGGGTATTTTAGGCATGGAAAGCCAAGGCACTCTGGAAAAACAACAACAACAACAACAAACCCTAAATGAAAGATCTCTGTGAATGAGATCCCAGTGGAAAGAACGGGCCATCAAAGAAGCAGGTAACTTTCTCTGAAGGGAGGAGAGAACTTCCACTTTGACTATGGCCTTGTCTAAATAAGATTGGAGTCAGCGAACTCAAATGGCTTACATAGCCTTGGCAACTCACAACAAGAACCTAGGGAGATAACTGACCCCATAAACAAGAGTGTCAAATTGTTAAGTCAACAACAGGAGTCACTGTGCACTTACTCCTCATGTAAGATCTCTGTCCTTAATGTGTTGTTCAATGTGAATTAATGTTATAACTAGTACACAAACAGTATTCTACACTTTATGTGTCTGTGTGGGTGAAAACTGTTGAAATCTTTACTTAATATATACTAAATTGATCTTCTGTATACAAAGATAATTAAAAATGAATCTTGATGTGAATGGAATGGGAGAGGGAGTGGGAGATGGGAGGGTTGTGGGTGGGAGGGAAGTAACGTGGGGGAAAAAGCCATTGTAATCCATAAACTGTACTTTGGAAATTTATATTTATTAAATAAAAGTTTAAAGAAATGTAAATTTCTATCAAAGATGAAATTTTTGCATTGACAGGGC
Organism: Oryctolagus cuniculus; assembly: GCF_964237555.1. Lineage (NCBI taxonomy): Eukaryota > Metazoa > Chordata > Mammalia > Lagomorpha > Leporidae > Oryctolagus > Oryctolagus cuniculus. The sequence continues at coordinate 65,485,416 of NC_091438.1, forward strand.
TTTGAATTCATATATTAATTATATGAAGAGCATTTTCATAATGTTAAGTATCTATGACATGATCATGGACTCTCTTTCCAATTTATAAAGATATCTTTAGGGGCTAGCATTGTGGCATAGCAGTTAAAGCCACTGGCTATGCCAGCATCCCATATGGGCAACATTTCATGCCTTGGCTGCTCCACTTCTTATCCATCTCCCTGTTAATGGCTTGGGAAAGCTGCTTGAAGATGACCCACGAGTTTGGGCCTTTGCCATCCATGTGGGAGAACTAGATTAAGCTCCTAGCTTTGACCTTACCAAGCAGTGGCTGTTGAGGCCATCTGGGTAGTGAATTAGCGAATGGAAGATTCTCTGTCTCTCTCTATTTCTCCCTCTTCTTCTGTCACCCTGACTTTCAAAGTAAACAAATACTTCTTTACAAAATGTTTATTGTTTTTCAATAAAATTTTGTATATTCTCCACAAATTCTAACATTTTAGATTGTCTAAAATTCATTTATGAAGCTTGCCTTGACTTATAAAAGGGACTATTTTACCATTTTTAACATGCATATATATTACTTAATAAAAGTTAAAATAATTTATTTCAAAGCTTAAAAACAAAATGCATCTTAATGTCATCCAATTATAATTGATAATGAAAGCCATATGGATGTGATCTCACAGAAAGAAATACCACAAATCTCAACATGACATGCCTAAGTTAGTCAGCAGTTTTTTGTTTGTTGTTTTTTTGTTTTCTTTCTTTTATTGTTCTGGCATCTGGTTTTAGCTTTTGCTTTGTTTCCTGTATTAGAATTTGTAGTAAACTGTTTCTAACAGTATAATAAATCATTTATATATCATGTGATATATGTTTTGAATTACAACAGATATATGGCTTTAATCTAAATTATGACACTATTTTATCATTCTTTTTTAAGGAAAGATTTCTCCACAAATCTAGTTCAACTGAGGAGTGACAGAAATTCAAATACTCAGGCCTCTAGAGTTCTATAAATATTCTCTTTCTGCTATTGCAATGATGTGCTGCGATATATTTCTAGGAAATTTTGCTGCATCAAGAGTGAACACATCTTTAAAATTAATAAGAAGATGACTTCTTTCTAAGCATTAAAGGCACTGAACATTTTAAACACAATAAAGTTTATTGTTATGATGAAGCTATATTTTAAAATGAGAAATCTGACAAACATGAATGCACATATATGTACAAGCATATACATGTATGTAACAATGTTTTTCTTTTTCTTATATATATGATGATTAATAAAAATGCTGGTATTGACATAATAGATCACCCAAATATTCATATTGTATTACATATCTATATCTAAAATGAATATTCACAGGTAGCTGGTAAACTTTAAATACTGTACAAATTTTTTTTAAGATTTAGTTATTTACTTGAAATAGAGAGAGAGAGAGAGATTTTCCGTCACTACTCATATGGCCACAAAGGCCAGGGCTGGGAAGGATAAAGCCAGGAGCGAGGAGCTTCTTTCAGGTATTCCACAAGAGTTTCAGGGGCCCAAGCACTTGGGCTGACATCCACTCCTTTTCCAGGACATCAGCCGGGAGCTGGATAGGAAATGAAGCAACCAGTACACAAACTGGTCCCATATGGGATTCCAGCATTGCAAGTGGAGGATTTACATGCTACACCACTCTGTAATGCCCCAATCATACAATTAATAAACATATATTTTATCAATGTAGTACTTTTTCTCTTATAATTTCAGGAGCTTTCTCTCTTCACATAAGCATTTTGTCTTTCCCTAATTACTGCCCTCTCATCCCAAAACTGAAAATTAACTGTCTCCTGTCTATGAGAACCACATCTTCCCCATGTTGATTCACACTTGTGGCATGAGTGAAGACTAAAAAGAAACCAGGTGTTCTTCACAAGGACGTGTTGTACCCCTTTGTGAGCAAGTTTCATTGTTCCAACACATCAGCTATATTTGTATATTTGAAAACAATTACTTTAATTAGACAAACACAACACATGAAATTCTTGAACTAAAATTTACTAAGGATACTGCCTACCTCCAGTATCATGAAAGTAATCAGCACTTTAAAAAGGCAAAATCCAGAAACTATAACCCCAAAGCTGTCAAAATTCCACTAGAGTAAGTTGTTTGTTTGTTTTTATAAAATTGCCATTTAGATTCTGATTCTGAGGCTGCAAAGCCAAGATTTATTTTTGAAGCTCAAGTAGGTTCTCTAATCTCAGCATATTTTCATAAATTAGTTGGTAAAATAATTGAATTGTGTTAACATAAAGGTTCAGGGTACACTAGAAAAACCTTAAGAATTAAGAGCATAGTGGTTTTATGTGACAAAGCTGTGTTTTTTTTTTCCATTTTGCATAATTAACAAGAGAGTAAGAAAAAAATTTACTGCTAGCTTCTACACAATTTTAGGGGGTAAATAACTGGACTTTTGGTATTCTTGTATTGAGTTCTAGTCTTCTGAGACAAAGAAACGTGTATACTATAAAGTTAGAAAAAATTTACATTTTTCTTTTTAAAGATTTATTTTATTTATTTGAAAGACAGTTACAGAGAGAGGTAGAGACAGAGAGAGAGGTCTTCCATCCGGTGGTTCATTCCCCAGATGACTGCAACAGCTGGAGCTGCGCCAATCCAAAGCCAGGAGCCGGGAGCTTCCTCCGGGTCTCCCACATGGGTGCAGGGGCCCAAGGCCATCTTCTACTGCTTTCCCAGGCTACAGCAGAGAGCTGGATCAGAAAAGGAGCAGTCAGGACTAGAACTGGCACCCATATGGGATGCAGGCACTTCAGGCCAGGGCTTTAACCCGCTGTGCCACAGCGCCGGCCCCGAAAACATTTACTTTTGATTCTCTTAGAACATTTTTTATATAATACATGTTAAATCCATGGTCATTTGCTGGAGACCTCTATTTATGTAATAAACCAATTACATCCTGGGATAGGTACCCAAGTTAGTGCTGAAGATACCAGGGAGACAGGCTTTATCTTCTTATCTGTTTACATTTTAAGACAATGTCTCTATTTTGTAAAAACAAAAAGTCTTGAGGTTGTCTGACTCCTGGAGAGATTGTGTATGTACAAATGGACTAGAAGATGGAATAGACTCTTTTAGCTGTTTCTAGTCAACTTGCACAGTTGACCTCTCTTCATGTAGTCACATGGGTAAGCAGTAGGCAGAGAGACGATGCAGTGCTTGACAAGTGCTCTGTATGTGACTGATAACACATAGGATATGTTAGGATAAAAATAATAAATATGACACTTAAAAATCAACACAAATATTTACAACTAAGGAATAAAGAGGGTCAGTAATCCTGAGAAGAAAATTATACTTTCTAGAGTGTAAGGCAGTGAACAAGACCAGTCATACCCTTTCAACTAAATTATGTTTTTTTAATTTACATCCTCATGCATGAGAAATGTAGCAAGTTACTGAAAAGGAAAACAAATGCATTTCAAAAGAAGTTCTAGGGGTTTGCACTGTGTCATAGCAGGTAAAGCCACCACATGCAGGCCGGCATCCTATATATGGGCACCAGTTCCGGTACTGATTGCTCCACTTCCAGTCCAGCTCCCTGCTAATGCACCTGGAATAGCAGTGGAAGATGAACCAAGTCCTTGGGAACCTGCACCCACATGGGAGACCCAGATGAAGCCCCTGGCTTCCGTCTGGCCCAACACGGGCCATTTCAGCCATTTGGGGCATGAGTCAACAGGTGGAAAACACCTCTCTCTCTCTCTCTCTCTCCTCTCTGCCTCTGTCTTTCCCTTCTTGTAACTCTGCCTTTAAAATAAATAATGAAATATTTTTTAAAAAGTTCTAGCAAATTATTAATGGTTGGTGATTTTTCTTTATATTTATGGCAGTCAATTATAAAAATTCTGAATTCCAGCCAACTAGACACTCTTAATGCATATTTTTGGTAAATACTCAAATAGAACTTTAATAATGCTAACAATGAGAAAAATAATAATACAATATCCTCTAATTTTGAGTGTTTATTCTTTGCCAAGAATTATACTAAAATTTTTGTAGATTTTTAATTATATAAACAAGTTCTAATTCTTAACCAACCCTTATATTTTATTCCAACTGGTTCCGAGTTTGTGCAATCTATACTTATAATTTTGATTAAATTAAATTTTAAGTAAGTATATGAAGGAAACCCTGCTGTGTTAGTAGCTTTCCTGTGTTTCCATAGCTACCACGGGCAAAAAAGACTTGTAGGGGGTGCAGGAATGCAACTCAGGTCCATCTGACTGGGAAGCCTGCTCTTGTCACCATTATACAAATGGCTCTGCCTGAATATTTTATCATCTTGAGTTTCAAATATGAGGATCATCTTTAACTTTTCCTCTAGTCTCGTTCATATGGATGCCAAATTAATAATCCACTTTTCCAGGCAATTTCATGTATTTTCTTCTGAAGCAGAACTGCACTTGGGATATCTTAGCTACTGACACATCTCTTCAGCAAACCCTTTTCACCTGGGATATTGGAGTGTCACATGAGAGACAATATTTGAGAATTACAGGATAGTTTAAATTCTCTTCACTGGAAGTAAGGTGAGAATGTGATAATTTACAGATGCCATTTCCCTCTTTCCTGTTTCTTTTTCTGTATTCATGTTTATTGCCTAGTTATTACTCTGAGTGCACAGGGGTAACATATGCTTGGCCTTGGATGCCACTTTCCCGAGGGTGTTTTCTGTCTGATATGAATGGTGACCTGGAGGTCTGGAAATGAATGACTATGGTCCTTGGAAATATAGGAAATGATACAAATACTTTGCAACTAATTAAAATCTGTAGTGCTGACATCTGCTTAATATTCGTAGTAATTCCAGAAGTTGATAGCAGACCAGCCCTAAGCAGCAAGGGTCTGATGAAGCCTCTTTAAATAAAGTAATTATGAAGTATAGTGGCATGGATGTAAATTTGGAGATTATCCAAATAGAGTCATAAAATGTGCTAATTGGTTTTGAGGACTTGAATGCAGTAAAAAACAAATTTAAAACACTGGCCACTTTACAGTAGAAGTAACTTTTCTACTCCAGAGACTAAAAATATAGTTGAGTTACAGTTGCAAATGTTACTGGATTTCTTCTCACAGTTTCAAAAATGCACAGATTATATTTAGATTCAAAGATATTATACAAACTGCTTTAAATTCACATAATTGAACAGATTAAATAGTGTCATATGTACAACAAAATAACAATTTGAGTGTAGTGCTAAAAAGTGGAATAATGACATTAAAACAATTAGGGAATATATTGAAACATAATCAAGAGAGCAAAAATGTTGCCATAATAAATATAACAGTTTTATGTATACCAGCATACATTGTTATATATCCTCCATTAAATATGGAAATATTCTTATAAATTAATAATTAGTGCACATAATGTTCATGTAATGTTAATTTTACTGGTTTCTACATACAAAAAAGTATATATATAATCAGAGGTGTTAAAAGTAAAAATAATGTAAATTTTAAAAACTGTAAATTAACTTCACTTTTTTCAGACTACATCAATACAGAATCAATTATATGTTCAGAGGATTGTTAAGTTAAATGTTAAATTAACTGCAATTTTTAAGAAGACAGACAAAATAAAAACAGATGTAATATGGGAATTCTTCAAGAATTTTTTTATAGAATTTGTTATAGAATTCTGTATACTAATCAGACTTTAATATATTCAGCCACTATAACATTGAAAAAGTTAACTTGGTGTGAATTGTTAATAAAATTGAAATGATTAAAATGAGAAAATTTTTGTATGTGCAAATTTTGATTTGAATAAAATTTTAATATATGCATTTAAAAGTGATGGTGCTGGCACCATGGCTCACTTGGCTAATCTTCCTCCTGCGGCACCGGCACCCTGGGTTCTAGTGCTGGTTGGGGCGCAGGATTCTGTCCCGGTTGCCCCTCTTCCAGGCCAGCTCTCTGCTGTGGCCCGGGAGTGCAGTGGAGGATGGCCCAAGTGCTTGGGCCCTGCACCCACATGGGAGGCCAGGAGGAAGCACCTGGCTCCTGGCTTCGGATTGTCACAGCGCACCAGCCACAGTAGCCATTTGGGGGGTGAACCAATGGAAAAGGAAGACTTTTCTCTCTGTCTCTCTCACTGTCTAACTCTGCCTGTCAAAAAAAATAAGCGATGGTAATATGATGCTTTGTTAATGATTTTTAAAAGAAATTGTACTTTGGTTGTGATGGGCTCAATCTGTAAACACTATGGGTGGTATCATCATTTTGATTACATTAATTTTTCCAAGCATGAACACAAAGATTATTTTTTTAGTGTGTATTCTTTTAATTATTTAATTAATGTTTTGTATTTTTCTCTGAAGAAATATTTAACTTCCTTGGTTCAATTTATTCCAAGATATTTAAATTTTTTAGCAATTGCAAATAATACTGATCTTTCAAATTTTTCTCAGCCACGGTATTGCTGACAGTTTTTTTTTCTTTTTGTTTTATTTTAAGGACTTGGACTAAGTCTTTCCATTCTCTCCTAGCTTATGAGAAAACAGTTGTCGGTCATATTGGAGATCCTATAAGCATAATCTGACGTTTCCATTGTGCTGATGTTAGAATATTTTCTTCAATTTAAATGTTGAAATTTGAACTATAATGTATCATGGTGAATATATATTCTGGTCTTGCCTATAAGATGCTGCTATATTTGCTTCTTGTACTAGGATGTCATTATATTTCACAAATTAGGGGTTTTCTGCTATTATTTCACTGAATAGACTTTTGATTTCATTCTCCGATTTCCACATGTTCAGGAATTTCTAGCACATGCATTTTTTTTAACTTTTATTTAATGAATATAAATTTCCAAAGTACAGCTTATGGATTACAATGACTTCCCCCCCCCGTAACTTCCCTCCCACCCGCAACCCTCCCCTTTCCCACTCCCTCTTCCTTTCCATTCACATCAAGATTCATTTTCAATTATCTTTATATACAGAAGATCAGTTTAGCATATATTAAGTAAAGATTTCAATAGTTTGCACCCACATAGAAACACAAAGTGAAAAATACTGCTTGAGTACTAGTTATAGCATTAAATCATAATGTATAGCACATTAAGTACAGATCCTACATGAGGAATAAGTGCACAGTGACTCCTGTTGTTGACTTAACAAATTGACACTCTTGTTTATGGGGTCAGTAATCTCCCTAGGCTCTTCTCATGAGTTGCCAAGGCTAGGGAAGCCCCCTGAGTTCACCAACTCTGATGATATTTATACAACGTTGTAGTCAAAGTGGAAGTTCTCTCCTCCCTTCAGAGAAAGGTACCTCCTTCTTTGATGGCCTCATTCTTTCCAGTGGGATCTCACTCGCAGAGATCTTTGATTTAGGTTTTTGTGTGTGTTTTTTTTTTTTTTTTTTTTTTTTTTTTTTTTTTTTTTTTGCCAGAGTGTCTTGGCTGTCCATGCCTGAGAAACTCTCATGGGCTTTTCAGCCAGATCTGCATGCCTTAAGGGCTGATTCTGAGACCAGAGTGCTGTTTGGGACATCTGCCATTCTATGAGTCTGCTGTGTATCTCGCTTCCCATGTTGGATCATTCTCTCATTTTTTTTATTCTATCTGTTAGTATTAGAAGACACTAGTCTTATTTATATGATCCCTTTGACTCTTAGTCCTATCATTCTGATCAATTGTGAACAGAAATTGATCACTTGGACTAGTGAGATGGCATTGGTACATGCCACCTTGATGGGATTGAATTGGAATCCCCTGGTATGTTTCTAACTCTACCGTTTGGGGCAAGTCAGCTTGAACATGTCCCAAATTGTACATCTCTTCCCTCTCTTATTCCCACTCATATTTAACAGGGATACTTCTCAGTTAAGTTTCAACACTTAAGAATAATTGTGTATTAATTACAGAATTCAACCAATAGTATTAAGTAGAACGAACAAACAAAAAAGACTAAGACGGATAAAGTATTAAATTGTTCATCAACAGTCAGGGTGGCCGGTGCCGTGGTTGAATAGGCTAATCCTCCGCCTTGCGGCGCCAGCACACGGGTTCTAGTTCCAGTCGGGGTGCTGGATTCTGTCCTGGTTGCCCCTCTTCCAGGCCAGCTCTCTGCTATGGCCCAGGAGTGCAGTGGAGGATGGCCCAAGACTTGGGCCCTGCACAGGCATGGGAGACCAGGAAAAAGCACCTGGCTCCTGGCTTCAGATCAGCGCGATACACCGGCTGCAGCACGCTGGCCTCGGTGGCCATTGGAGGGTGAACCAACGGCAAAAAGGAATACCTTTCTCTCTGTCACTCTCTCTCTCACTGTCCACTCTGCCTGTCAAAAAAAAAAAAAAAAAACCAGTCAGTGCAAGGGCTGATCAAGTCACCATTTCTCATAGTGTCCATTTCACTTTAACAGGTTTCCTTTTTAGTGCTGATCAGGGAGAACATATGATATTTGTCCCTTTGAGACTGGATTATTTCACTCAGCATAATGTTTTCCAGATTCCTCCATTTTGAAGCACATGCATTTTAGTTCATTTGATAGTATCACATATGAAACACCTTTTTCAGTTTTTCTAATTTTTTCTCCCTTTCTTAGTTTTTGTCTGACTGAGATATTTCCAAATATTTGTTTTCTAGTTCATGCATTCTTTCCTCCACCTCACCAAGTCTGTTGTTCAGGCTTTCCATTGCATTTTATTGATATATTGAATTCTTCATTTTTAGCATTTCAGTTTCATTTCTCTTCAATATATCTAGCTCCTAACAAAATTATAAAAACCATATTGTGTATGGAATTCTTTAACTCATGTATTTGCTGCTCTATGTCTTTGAGTAATCTTATTTTCATTGCTTTGAATTCCTTTTCAGGCATTTCATCAACCTTTTCATCTTTACAATAAAATGTTGAAGTATTGCTGTGTTCCTTTGGGGGAGTCTGACTGTCTTCCTTGTTCATGTTCCTTCTATTTCTTTGTTGTACTTGTTGGTTTTGTCCTCTGATGTCTTTTATCATTGAAATATGCCTCTGTGGCTCAGAGGAGTGTCCTTCAGTGGATATCCAGTGTTGGTTGAGGTTGAAGAGCTCTGGTCAATGCTTGAGAGAGTGGGTCAAGAGTCCAGAGTGACACCCAATTTGGGAATTGTACGCTTCCTCTATTGTCAGAAGAGGGAGGGTATGATTATGTTGGCTGGTGTGATATCAGCCTTTCTCTCTCTCAGCCAAGGTTATCAATGCCCAGGGTGAGCCCACGGTAGACACACCCCTCCCACACAGGCATGTGAACCACTCAAAAGATCGCTGCAGTCCTCAGTGTGAGTGCAGTCCCCTTTGCAATGATGGAATCTGGGAACTCTGAGCCTCTAAAGTTGGACACAGTGATTACCCTGAGACCCAGCTACACCCATGTCCTGTGGTACAGTCACAGAATTCCCACAGTCACAGACAGAGCACATGCCTCCTACAATCACAGGGAACAGCGGATCCACTCTCAGCCCCACAAGCTTGACCCATCCATGGAGAAAGCTAAGGCATTTCCAGATCCAGCTGCTAGTGCTCTGCCTTGGCAACTTGTGTCTGTGTGCTCATGGTACATGAAGGGAGGGGAGCACCTCACTGCCCTGTGTGGGCACTCAGCCCCCTGCCAACCCTTCAGGCCAGACTCAAAGTCAGTGGCAAGCACAGATTTATCTCTCCGATAAATACCCCAGTGGTGTGTGCGTGCAAGCTGCAGCAGCCTCTTGTTGCCTATTCAGAGTTCCTCCTCCTTGCTATTTGCTTGATCCCTTGTGAGGGGAGGGAAAGAAAGCACTGTGTTCTCCTTGATGGGGATTGGTAGCTACCCTGTCCCCTGCACGCCAGGCCATAATCAAAATTCAGTATGTCCACAAAGTTGTCCCTCAGGCAATATCATTAGTGACATATCTGCCACAGACTCCTCTCATCTAGCTCCAAGAAGATGGTGCCACCTCCAGCACCTGGCTGTTGCTATTGGTGTGCCCATTCACTGTTGCATGTTTGTGCTGCCCACACTGCTCCACAGCATCTCTTTCAAAAAAAAAATTAGGATTTTTTTTTGTATGTATGTGTCTTTGAAAGAGTAACAGAGAAAATGAGAGAGGTAGAGACAGAAAGAGAAATCTTCCATCTGCTGGTTCATTCCCCCAATGGCCACAACAGCCAGAGCTATGCCAGGTCAAAGCCAGGAGCCAACAGTTTCTGCCAGGACTTCCACATGGGTGTGGGGTCCAAAAAATTGAGCCACCTTCTGCTGCTTTCCCTGGCCATTAGCAGGGAGCTGGATCGGAAGTGAAGCTGCTAGGTTTCAAACCCATGCTTCATGGGTGGCTTCATCCACTACACCACAATGCCAGCCCCTCTCCCTTCTTTCTGTAGAATTTTCCCTGAAAATTTCTCTCCAACTATCTTCTTGGAATGTAGTTACTCAGATTTTCTTCTGCTGTCTTCCCATGGTCAAAATCAGCATGACTTTTATCATCTTGGATCTCTCTGATGATCTCTTTTGAGTTAACTTCTATGATTAGTATAAGGTATGGTTCCAAAATTAATCTTTTGCATGTAAATGTCTTGTTGTTACGCATCATTAGTTGAAAAGAATATTCTTCGGCATGGCGGGGCAGCCAGAAGATGGCCGAGTTTCCATAGTCTTAACTAATATGAGTCCAGATCTCAGCCTCGTAGCCAGCTTCAGCACGCTCAGCTCCACTGGCTGAAGAATAAAAGGGACTAACACAAATTCCAAACTGAACTGAAATCCAGACTGCAGTGTTCATATCTTTTTCTTCTGTTGTCATTAACAGAAAATTAGATGTCGTCAGGAGACCGAGAAGCTCAGGAGGATGAACTGCTGGCCATGGCAAGCATTTATCACAGAGATGAATTCAGAAAAACCAAATCTGTCCAAGGCAGAGATACCAGGATCTACTTGGATTTGCCACAAAATTTCAAGATGTTTGTGGGCAGCAATTCAAATGAGTGTCTGCAGAATAGCGGCTTTGAATCTACCGTTTGCTTTCTGCTTCCACTTGTGCTGAACTGTGAGCTGCCACCAGATAGTCCATCCTCCTCCCCACCTTCATTCACACTTAGTGGCAAGTGGCTATCACCAGCACTTAGACAATCTGTGGGAAGAACACCTAGGCAGTGTGGTCTTGTTTGCCTGGATGCAGTTTCTTAAGGAGGAGACCCTCGCGTACCTGAATATTGTCTCTCCTTTTGAGCTCAAGATGGGATCTCAGAAAAAAGGGCAGAGATCAGCCCAGGCCTCTTCCAACAAACAGCTGGAGTTTGGAGGAGCTGCTGGATCTGACATAGACAAAGAGGAAGTCATATGTGAGAGATCTGTGAAAGATGTGGAATCATTGTCAAGTCTGATCCAGGAAATCTTGGACCTTGATCAAGCTCAGCAGAAAAAATGCTTTAACAGTAAATGATTTCTGTGCCATATCTGTTTCTGTGAGAAGCTGCGTAGTGAGTGAATGCATGTACTTCTTACAATGTACGCGTGTGTCCTGCAAAGCTTGTCTGAAGGACTACTTTGAAATCCAGATCAAAGATGGCCAAGTTCAGTGCCTCAATTGTCCAGAACCAAAGTGCCCTTCAGTGGCTACTCCTGGTCAGGTCAAAGAGCTAGTGGAAGCGGTTATTTGCCCACTATGACCACTTTCTCCTGCAGTCCTCCTTGGACCTGATGGCAGATGTGGTGTATTGCCCCTATCCGTGCTGCCAGCTGCCTGTAATGCAGGAACTGGGCTGCACCATGGGCATCTACCCAGCTGCCATTTTCCTTTCTGTATCTTGTGCAGATTGACCTACCATGGGGTCCCTCCATGTAAGGTGACTGCAGAGAAACTCATAGACTTACAGAATGAGTACCTGCAAGCAGAAGAGGCCAATAAAAGATTTTTGAAACAGAGGTATGGCAAGAGGGTGATTCAGAAGTCACTGGAAGAGATGGAGAGTAAGGAGCGGCTGGAAAAGAACTCCCAGAGCTGCCCTTATTGTGGGACCCCCATACAGAAATTAGACAAGTGTCGCAAGATGACGTGTACTGGCTGAATGCAGTATTTGCACTGGCTTTACATGGGTTTTCTCTCTAGAGCAAACCCTTTCAAACACTTCACTGATCCTGATTCCCTGTGTTTCAATCGATTGTTTCATGCTGCGGATGGTAATGAAGATATTTGTAAAGATAAGATTGAAGACTAGTTCATTCCCTCCTCTCAAGATGTGGAGATGGAATGATTTGTAGTGCTCTTTCATTGGGTATGCAGAATAATTGCCATTCATTCACATTTCCTGTGCAGAAGATAAGGAAGAACAAGGTTTATATTTTCATTTGCTACTACTGATTAAGGGACATTCAAACATTTTTCAACATAACATAAATGAATACAGTTCTAAGCCAAAGCTTCAGAAAATGGAAACTAAAGAATATTAAATATTTAATGTGCCCAAAGCTCTAAATAGTTAAAAAGTAAATATTTATTTTCTTCTCCAAGCTTGAGGTGAGGAGAAAGGTCAGTAGTTAAACTTGCAGACCCCTTGTGTCTGAGGAACATCCCTGTTTCTTCTGGGAACCCCTCAGTTCCTCCCCTTACAGCTGGGCTGAGTGGAAGTTGCATTAAAATTGTGCCAAGAGCCTGTCCTATTTATTCTGTGTTCTTCCCCTTCTCCAGCCTAGCCTCTGCTAAGTTAGTTCTCTTCGGAGGGACCCTTTTACTCAATAACTGATTGGATTAAGTGGCCCCTTAATCCAATACAACCTTGTTCCCATTTAAATCATTCATGCTATTATTGCCAAATATATTGCATTTCTATAGGCTTTAATACTGCCTTTTGTAAATCTATTTTTGGATGTTAAGAAAGATTTGTATTATAATGAAAGTTACTTTTACTTTTGGGACACTTGTGGGTTTTTTGATTGTGTATGTGTATTCATTTATTATTATTATTATATTATTATCATTATTATAACAAAAATACTTAGAAGAACTTCTTAGAAATGAAGGTTTATAGTTTGGAGGTTTATAGTAATAGTTTGTGCAGCCCTGTTAGTCTGGCATCTGGTGCAACCTGGCAATGTGAACTCTATGTAGAGGTCTGATCACATGGTCAGCCAGCAAGTACAGTGACACAGGAAGCATCTACCCTCTAAATGACTGTATAAAGCTATAAATAAATCATGGGCTGGCTTGACCTTAGCAACCAGATCCCATCCATTGACAGCCCAAAGGCCCTATCTTCAGATACCATCATAGAGTTAAGTTTCCACTCTAATCCATCAATCACTAGTATTCATCCATTTACCATTAACATAAAATATGTGGTTTGAACATCTGTTTGAGTCAGGAGACCCAGGTACTGTTCAAATCATAAGTCTGTGTGGGTATAATTGAATTACTCTCTGCAGTCATTTATTTTGAAACTAAATAAAATCTTTTAATATTTCTTGTAACCAAGGACTCTAGTATTGTGTTTATTTAAGCTTTAGGTTTTACATTGTTCGTTGAATGCAGTATTCTTGTAGTATGTAAATATATATATAATTTTTTTCTATTTTTTAGATTTATTTATTTGAGAGGCAGAGTTACAGAGACAGAGAGATAGAGAGAGAGGTTTTCCATCCATTGATTCACTCCCCAAATGGCCACAATGGCTGGAGCTGGGCTGATCTGAAGCCAGGAGCCAGGTGCATCTTTCAGATCTCCCACATGGATGCAGGGGCCCAAGAACTTGGACAATGTTCCACTGCTTTCTCAGGCCAGAAGTAAGGAGCTGGATCCAAAGTGGAGCAGCCAAGACTCAAACCAGTGCCTATATGGGATTCTGGCACTGCAGGAAGAGGCTTAATCTTCTACATCACAATGCTGGCTCCAAATCTTCTTCTTCTTTTTTTTTTTTTTTTTTTTTTTAGAACTCTGTCCTCCATTGTTTGGCCAAATTATTGATAACTGTGACCTTCTCTTCTCTGAGCTCACTGCGTATTTCCCTTGTGCAATTTTCTCTTTGCAATGCCCGTACTACGCTTCCCTACTCAATCTGTATTCTACCTCCAACAGTTTCTCCTCCACAGCTTTGGCCAGGCAGAATGCTAATGTTACTTTCAAGTGTGTGCTGCCTGTCTGTGTCACTTCATGCCTCTGCATTTGTCTTCATCTGCAAATCGCGTCCCAGATTTTTCTGCCATTTCCATATTTGTTAGCCAAAACTTCTTTTGTGTACCTTTGGAATAAATTGTATTTTAAGCAATTCAGGATTGTTGAAATTCCCTTTTCCTTACGTTTTTCCCCTGACTTCCTTCCGCCTATTTATTTATTGGAAAGACAGAGCTGTCAGTTTGTCCATCCACTCCAGTTGGAGATTTATTTTCATTATGTTGCTGCTATGTTTACAGTATGTGTGAGGAATTGTGTCTGAATGTTTCATTTTTCTGTCTTAGTTTCTCTGAGCAAATTCTTTGAAATAAGTTCCAATAAACCAGGTGACTTCAAATGGAAAAAAAGATGTTGTCTCATTGTTATGGAAGACAGATTCTGGAATCAATGAGGAAGAACCTTTCTTCCTCTCAGGCTGTTTGGGGAATTTGGCTTATTGCCTCTTCCAGTTTCTGGTGGCTGTCTGTGTTCCTCCGTGAGCCAAGCCTGTTATCAGCATCGTTTTACAGAGTCATCTTCAATTATTTGAGAACTTCAATCTTTGTTACAGTTACTATTTCCCTTAGGTGAAGCAGTTTCAACATAGTAATCACCAAGAAAATATTGATCAATAAATAATCATTAAGCTGTATGGCTGTTAGAGTGACCAAGTTTTTATAGTATATCAAGTATTTAATAGGACCTGGAGAGTTTATAAATGAAGATCAGATGCTTTTTGCTCTATGGCACAGTTGATTCTTCTACCTGATTTCCTGAGTTCCTTGCCTGTAAATATTAGTGAATACAGTCCTTATATTCACAACTATTGTGGTTGGTAGTGAAGGAAGTCAGTTAGAATACTAGTGGGAAAAAGTAGAGAGAACAAAGGGGCTCTTCCAAGGGTACACATTAGTAAGAAATTATTTAATAGTATTATTTTATAAATAAATTATGTAGCATTCTTTCATACCTGTCATGAATATATGATAATGAAGACACAAAAAGGCTCTTTTTAAATGTGAATGTTGTACAAAGCTCACTTGGTTTATAGTCTATGATCCTTAAATTTATATTACATATACAAAACATAATTCTTCAAAACTCTCTGCCCTAGTCTGACCTAGGCAGCTGGTACAGTATCTTCCAAAGAGAAACAATATATTAATATGTAAAGTGCCTGATGATTATGACAAATGTACTCATGCAATGCTCTGTCATGTTTTCTTAATTATTATTTACTTTTTTTCTTTGAGTATTATATCCATAACCCATGTTATGCTTCAGGGAAATTCTAATAAGCAAAAGTAATTAATTATGGTATTATTGTGAATGCATATAGTCTCTTTAAGTAAATATTTAATAAAATTGGTATTGTATTTAAGTCAGTTGACTTAATGTTTATGAACCTCCATTGTGTGGTGAGTACCCACAGGATCATACATATATGAAGATGGATGGCTTGGGAACTACTTTTCTGCAACTTGTATTGAGTCTGCTACCTTAATTGTGTACATTAGGGGAAATGGCAACCAAGAAGGCAAACTTGTTCTTGTCTCACATAGAATTTGAATGCAGACAGGACAGCAAGCAAAGCAAGCTTTATTTAAGTCAGAAACCTCCTGGGGCTGGCGCCCTGGTGCACTAGGTTAATCCACCACCTGTGGTACCGGCATCCCATTTGGGAACCAGGTTCTAGTCCCAGCTGCTCCTCCTCCTGTCCAGCTCTCTGCTATCGCCTGGGAAAGCAATAGAAGATGACCCAAGACCCTTGGGCCCTGCACCCACGTGGGAGACCCAGAAGAACCTCCTGGCTCCCGGCTTTGGATCGGCGCAGCTCTGGCCATTGCGGCCATTTGGGGAGTGGACCAACAGAAGGAAGACCTTTCTCTCTGTCTCTCTCTCTCAGTCTAACTCTACCTGTCAATAAATAAAATCTTAAAAAAAAAAAAAAAAGAAAGAAAGAAAGAAAGAAAGAAAGAAAAAGAAGCCTCCTGACAGCATCAGAGAGGAAGACCTGAGAAACTTGTCAAAGTTCAGTTTGTAAGCACAATGTGGGGTTGGGGTCAGGGAGCTGAGTAACAGAATAACAACTAGCAATTAATCAGAGGGTGGGGACAAAACCCATCAGGGGGCCAAAATTGTAACCCTGTTTAGCCTACTCAAGATTAAACAGAAAGCCATCAGAAGGGTGGGATAGGTAAATCCTTTTATTTTCATGATAAAACTAGAAACTCTGAAGAGTGGGATTAGTACTTTTGTAAAAAGGCGGCTTCTAGGGGGAAGCAAGCATCTTGTGTCCTCTTAAAGGAACTCCCCTTTTCTCATTCCAACAGGATTGGACTTAACTATTTATCAGTTCACATACCTCTTCTCACTTATGCATGTGTCTAATTTACTAAAGGAGTGGGTGAAAATCAATGTGAAACACACTCAATTATTAATGACTATACTCTGCTAACCTGAGATTGCAAAAAACAGCAGGTTAGAAACAATATAAGACACTATGCAATAGTTTTTCATTCCTCTTTAAATATTTCTGCAAATTAATGGAGAAATGACTATGGCAGGAAACACTTAAGGAGAAAATAAGTGTTACCGTTACCGGAGAAATGCAGGGTTCTTGTCTTCGCGCAAGAAAGAATTCAGGCGTGAGACAGAGTAGTGGGAGGTAAAATAGCAAGGTTTATTAGGGAAGGGACATGGGACATTCACAAGGATGGATGGGCACCTCTCCAGACAGAGCCTGAGACTGAGAGAGTGCCCAGTTGCTCGGAAGGGGGGGGGGGGGGACGAGGTTACAAGGTTGAGTGCAGAGATTACACCTGGCCAGACCAGGCGGGCTGCTCAGCAGAGAGGCAGAGGGCTGAGTACGCAGTCCAGTTGAGGCCGGGTTTTTTTAAGGAGATGGGTCTTGCTTCCCCACTTCTGCTCCTCTTGGAACAAAGGGCTTTTTGGATGTAAATAGAAAAACTTCTATCTGAGTTTTCCCTTGCAGGTCTGAAACAAAGGACTTTATGAATGCAAATGATAAGAAGCTCCTCCCAGAGTTTTCTCTTGAAGGTCTGAAACAAAGGACTTTATGGATGCAAATATTATCAGACAGGAGGAACCAGTGAGCAGGAACCCCTAGAGAATTGGGATCCAGAGCGGGGTGTTTGAAATGCAGATACTGGGCTGCACCTGGAAGATTGTGGAAGATTTGTCAGGCGGAAGGGGTGGGGACCCCCACCTGGCAGGTTATCAGGTAGATGGGGGCAGGGCAGGATGCCAATACCAGGCTGCCCCTGAAACGTTATCAGGATGGCTTTGAGATGCAGATGCATATGCTGGCCATTGTTACACACACATAAGCTCATATCTGACTTCCTACCTAACATTACTATGTTGATATTTTCAAATACATTAAGTTTAAGCTTTTTAGTGTAGGACCCCAAAAGCGGTGTCCTCTTGTGACGACCCCAGAAACACAGACTCCGGACCAGACGATGCAATAGAACAGGAGGTAATTTATTTCATTTGTACAAATGGGCCCTCTACTGCTGCAAGCAGCAAGCAAGCGAGAGGAGCCCCGAACAATCATTTTACACAGTTTTTAAAGGGCAAAACCACAAAATTAACATACTATAGGGTGGCGTAAGTTTATTGGGCAACTACAAGGGGAGGAGGTCGTCGAGGAGGAGGAGAAACAGGGGGCTACGTGCCCTACGTGTCTTAGCTTGGATATGGGGAGGGGGTCCTTGAAGAGCAGAAAGGGGTGGCTACGTGCCCTACATGTCTCGCGGTTTCTTTGTTAAGCTTGAACAAGCACAGGGGAGGGGGCTTAGGTGCATACCAGGATGTTCTGTCGCCCTTATCTCTGGGTAGTAGCCCTTATCTCTGGGTAGTAGCCCTTATCTCTGGCTAGTAGCTATCTGCTTTCTCTGTGAACTTAGTTTACTCCCCATTTCCCAGGACTGTTTTATTAAGGCCATTTTATGGCGGCTCTCGGCTGCTCCTTTCATTCCCCCATTTTCTCTTTGAACTAATTTTAATCCTAAAATTGTGTGCCCGTTAATGAGGGGTTTCAATATGGTCACTGGTGGACAGGGCTTGATACTGTTGCGTGAGGACTAATGCCAATGATCAGCAAGCCAGGCCTTAGCATGTGGGCCCATGGCCAGCCATGGGTCCCCACATCTCCTCCTTTTTTTTTTTTTTTAAATTGAGAATGGCCTCTGTCTTAGGTTGCCCTCAGTCATCTCTGTCCTTACCCGTCATCGGTAACTCTGGCAGCTTGGCCTAGAGCCCTGTCTTAGGTTGGTACAGGATGCTGAGCGTCTTACCCGTCTTTGAGTACCATTCCAGCCCAACATTAGGTGAGAGATGAAACATACAGCCAAATATCAATTATTTTGATTACAAAGGAGGCTTGGTACGAAGTTTTAAATGATGAATCTCAGTCCATTCATACTATAGGGAAGTCAGCATAAAATGCAGAACACACGGAAGACATCCCATACAAAGTGGGAAAAGCAGTAGCAGTCCAGCCAACATTAATAACCAATGAATCCATTGAAACCCTTCAAATGAATAGTGAGTTAGTAATAAACATATGTTGCATTTTACTCTTAAGTTTATCAATAACAGACTCTATATATGGCACATTGTTAGTAATGTTAAAATAACATCCCCCAGGTACAGATTTACAACTTATATGATTTTTTTTTTTTTTTAACAGCAAGTAATTGTTAGCTGCATGGCTTAAAAGCACTCCTGAGTGAACTTGATCCAATTCTTTGGCTATATTGGATAGCACAGTAGCAGTAAGATTGATTGCTTTGGTCACCAAACATGTAAGCCTTCATAGTCCACGATTATTTCCAAAAGCCAGTCCAGGAACACTTACTACTGATGCAGCCATGGCAAGGGCAGTGTCCTCTCCTATTAGGATGATTGTTATAGTAGTCTTCAGGTAAAGCACACCACTGACGTACTCTATCCGCTGCTGTAAATACAGATGTTAGCATCAGGGCCACACGGCCCAGGGAGCAATTGCAGAAAGGCATGTTGGTTACATGGAAAAACCCATCCCTTAGGAGCCCTTGTCCCATACCAGTACTGGATCAGGTCCATTCCATTGATTGGTGATAGGATCCCTCCATTTCACCATTGCTCTTTTTACAGCTGTTTTTAAGCAGTTAGAATTCAACAGAGACATCAAGAGAACATAATAGATTACTTTAACTCATTGCTTTAACAGAGGATCAGATTTTGATTTTATGTCAAAGAAAATAACCAAAGATTTCTTCTTCCCATAACATTTTGCGACTTTCTCACACCTTCTGTAACTTGCTCAAACCTTTCTCTTCTCCCCCCCCTTTTATAAACAATTTTTACAAATCATATCCCTTTTTTATTTAAAAGTATCTCTTTCTTTTAACTTTCCTTATCAAGAACACGCTTTTATGTTTGTGACCTTTTACATCAAAATGATGGTATCTGGGACTGTAGCAGTCAATGGGAGAGTAACTTTGTTTAATTCCCTGTAATCCACAGTCATTTTTCAGGTTTCATCTGATTTCTTAACATGCCAAATTAGATAATTTCTTTTAGTGATTATGGGAATCATCACTCCAGCACTAAGATAATTTTTTTACTGTTTTAGATATTTCCTCATATCCACCTGGAATTCTGTATTGTTTACACTGAATAACCTTAGTTGGCCCTGGCAGCAGTACAGGAGCTTGATATAATTTTTTTTTTTTCTACCACTATCTAGCAGTTTGACTCCAAAGGGCAGCATTTTCTTTTTCCCAATTTACATTTATCCTGTACTTATTTTTCCAATTGCTTACACATGCATCAGTATGCAGATAACAAAATCCATTCTCACCTCCCCAAAGCCTATAGTTCATCCCCCTTTTCCACCGGCACTGATAGCAAAACCTCAATAACTTGTGGAGGCTGTGCACTCTGTAACTTGCCATCCCAATTCTCACTCGATTCTGAGCAGAGAGCCCATTCCTTCACCAAAGAGGCGATCTGAAGGTCTTTCCAGCCAGGAACATCACAGGTTACACATGCAACTTCAGTTTTTCTTTTAAAGAAAGGCATTGCTTTGCATACTTGCGGATCCTGCCAACTATGCCAACTTGTGACAGTAAATTACTTTTTAGCTGTCTGCTGTGCACAGACTTAGTTACTTTTAATCTGCAAGAAATACGCTGCAAGCCTTGTAGTGCACACTAAAATTATTTAGAGGAAAGATGGTAAAGGAGCATAGATTAACAGAATGTTGCAATAAACATGGCTCCATTGCTTTAATGATACTATAGCAAGATGGTCCACTGACCCCTGTAGGGAGGGCCTGAGGCTGGCCCCGCTTCCAGTTTCCTGAACTCTGTTTTTTAATGAATTACCTTCTTTATCAGTTTTGGAGTGACATTATTGGCCCAATGCCTTTCCCTTTAGCACTGGAAGCAAATTCCAGGAAGAGCCTTATTTTGATTTTTGACTTCTGGACAATTTTTGTACATGTCCCTGTTGCCCACATTTATAGCACCCTCATTTATCAGGCATAGCCCTCCTTGATGATTTTTGTAATGACATACCAAGCAGAGCGTCAGGTCCTGAATGTCCTGTTATTAATCCATTTTGTTAATTTCTCATTAAAGGGACTGTCACAGAACACCTCAATCACAGTAGCCAATTGATCATGTTCACGTTGTACTTAAGTTTTGTAGAATTTACAGTACTGTGGGCATCACTAGGCAATCTTCACACAGCTCCGGAGAAGGATCCATACTGAGAATTAAACATTATTAGTAATCATCACGGGCACATTTAACATTCAGCTTGACTGCATGTTCCCCCTGAAATGAAACAGCAGCAGCAGAGGCTTGCTCTGGCTCCCCCTTAAAGCCCCCAAGGACAAGGGTGGCTCATTGCCAAGATTTTAGGCAAGCAGTGCGTCCCATCTCGGGTCTTGGCCAGAGAGCCGAGACATGAAGCATGCCCACCTGTTTATCAGAAAACATTCCTTTATCCTCCTCCCTGGGAACTGGCCAGGCTCCCAAGGAGCAGGAGAAGGTCATTCGGCAGCAAAGTTTCTTGGTTACCAGAGCCAAATCTAGGTACAAGCCTCTCCATTCCAAAAATTTGTCCTTACATTTGGCCCTAGAGTTGCATTGAGAAGTAGACATAATTAACACATCATAAGAATACAATACACATTTTTCATACAAGTATACATCTAGCAATCAAACACAACAATAAAAACAGATGGGGGAGACAGTAAGAGATAAAGGACAACAAAAACAGTGACACACAGAACACAAATCACAAGCCGCGCGGCAACAGACCGAGACAAAACCGAAACTATCAGAAGGGAGCGGCAGTCTAGCCAGGCTCTCCCCTGGAAGAAAGGAAATTCCCTCTTTCCCTCCTTCCCAGACCACCACTGGAGCGTTCTCCAGGGTTGAACCAGGGGTCTCAGGACACGTCTGAAATCACAAGCCGCGCAGCAACAGACCGAGACAAAACCAAAACCAGAATTTCAGAAGGGAGCGGCCGTTTGGCCAGGCTCTCCCTTTGAAGAAGGGAAACACTCTCTTTCCCTCCTTCCCAGACCACCACTGGAGCGTCCTCCAGGGTTGGACCAGGGGCCTCACGACACGTCTGTCTCCCCTTTGGTCCAGTCAGTACTGAGCCTGTACAGGCGCCCCAGGACGGATTCCACGTCGTCCTGGCAGACAAGGACAAACAGTACAAACCACAGTTACAATAATACACAAGTAAGCAAACTTACCTCCGTCTGGCCGATGGAGTGTGGGAGTCTGGGGTCCCCCAAATCCCGGACGAGCCCCCAGATGTAGGACCCCAAAAGCGGTGTCCTCTTGTGACGACCCCAGAAACACAGACTCCGGACCAGACGATGCAATAGAACAGGAGGTAATTTATTTCATTTGTACAAATGGGCCCTCTACTGCTGCAAGCAGCAAGCAAGCGAGAGGAGCCCCGAACAATCATTTTACACAGTTTTTAAAGGGCAAAACCACAAAATTAACATACTATAGGGTGGCGTAAGTTTATTGGGCAACTACAAGGGGAGGAGGTCGTCGAGGAGGAGGAGAAACAGGGGGCTACGTGCCCTACGTGTCTTAGCTTGGATATGGGGAGGGGGTCCTTGAAGAGCAGAAAGGGGTGGCTACGTGCCCTACATGTCTCGCGGTTTCTTTGTTAAGCTTGAACAAGCACAGGGGAGGGGGCTTAGGTGCATACCAGGATGTTCTGTCGCCCTTATCTCTGGGTAGTAGCCCTTATCTCTGGGTAGTAGCCCTTATCTCTGGCTAGTAGCTATCTGCTTTCTCTGTGAACTTAGTTTACTCCCCATTTCCCAGGACTGTTTTATTAAGGCCATTTTATGGCGGCTCTCGGCTGCTCCTTTCATTAGAAGGATATTACATATATATGATAGATTTATTGATTTATTTAAAAGAATTACAGAGAGAGGGAGAGAAAGAAGGAGATTTTCCATTCACCAGTTCACTCCCCAGATGACCACAATGACCAAGGCTAGGCCAGGACAAAGTATAGAGTCAAGAGCTTCATTTGAGTCTCCCATATGAGTAGCAGGGTGTTAGCCTTCACAAAGCACACCAAATACCGGAGTAAGGGAAAAGGTTTATTGGGGAAAACCCAGCAGGCTGGAGGGAAGGGGCGAAGAGGGAAAAGAGAGAGAAGGAGAGTATAAGAGAGAGAGACAGAGAGGAGAGGAGCTAGCTAGGAGAGAACAGAGGGAAGAGAGACAAGAGGAAGAGAGGAAAGCAGAGGAGAGGAGCCCAGAGAGAGCCACGCGTTCAGGAACAGGCCCTTTTAAAACTTTGCTGGAGGGTGGGTAGGGAAGCAGGAGCATTGAATCCCATTAGGATGGGGGTGGAGCTTGACCACAGAAGTTGAGCCATGAGGCCACCTGGCTTCCAGCAATGGCGGTGGGGGCTAGAGGCTGGGATGTAAATCAGGGTGTAGATCGCACCATAGATAAAACTGTGTCAGTTTCCTAACACAGAGTCCAACCACTTGCACCATCTTATAATATTATATTTAATATAAGTTATGAGTGTCAATAAACAGAATTTAAAACTTGCTATAGATACAGATTCATGATTGTTTAAAATATTAAAATATTATATCATTTGTTTGGGTTTCCAAAGCACATATTTTTAATCTAGGAGTTTTTAAATCAGAAATAACAATGACTAAGTTAAGAAAAATAACAGTAAGTCAAGTGAAATTAGTGAAGATTTGGCGAACTAAGTGAAAATGAGTTGTTAGTAACAGAGAAAAGGATTTTAATATCTCTGTAGAGAACAAACATTTTAACTATATTGCATGACTGAATCACTAAGATACTGATGTTAGATTCTAACAATATTAGTTTTATAAAGGTAGGAAATCAAGTTCAGCAACAACAACAAATGTTCCCAATTATCTCTGTGTGTAATTGGTTTATTACCACTTAGGGAAATGCAAAATATTCTTCAATGTTATCATACCTTCTTGTGAGAAAATATTCCAATTATTCTCTTCTTAAGAACTAAATGATCTAATTTCTTACAGGATGTACATGAGAGGAACTTTGTAAAAGGTATGTTTAATGAATTATTACTGCTACTAGTTGAACATTAAAAAATTGTTTTTTATCATTATTTAAGTAAATAGGTTATCACTATGCTTTAACACTTTATTTTGATGTGTAAATGAAATTAAGAAGCATTTTATTACTGTTATATTGGTTAGCATGAGTTTTTTCTTGAGGTTTCATGTTTCTTCTTTTCATTGACTTAATAATACTAATACTGTTGATGGATTTGGAGTTTTAATCAATGGTAAAGTGCTGTTTATTTTTGTTCATTGTCAATAAAAACACAGACCTTAGAGTTAGACCAATTTTAAAACCTATTCTATCATTTTCATAGACATCTATTTTGTTGAAATTCCTCCATATTTCCACTCACAAAATCTTCTCCTGGGAAAATTATATCTTTCCTAATTTGAACAGTTTACATTGTCTCTCTGGACAAATAAGTATCCATGTGATCTGATTGGAGCAGGTCAACATTTTGATCCAGTATTCTCAAATTTAAATTAAAGGAAAAGGAACTCATCCTCTCTTGTGATGGAACTAGAAATACGTAAGCTTGGAATTCACTGGTTTGCAATATTACAACTTAGTTAAAACAGAATAAGAGTTAAAAAAAAAGCAGAGGGGCAATAAATATGCTTGTAAGTCCTTCTGTGATTCTGATATGGAATAATTATCAAGGACTTGGAACTGGAGGTCACTAGCCACAAGCACCCACCCCATGTCATTTTACTTGCCCACTTATCAATGAAGCTACTCCTTCCTGGGATGTACTTTCTCTAACCTGGGACCTAGGAGGGGATGTGACATGTGAATAGTCACTCATATTCTGACTTTATAAAAGAGAACAATGGGAAAGGGTGCTGGCTTTTTTTCTCTCTGGAAATCATGAGTGTTGGAGTCACTCAGGTACTCTCTTTCTTTATTTCTCCTCCCCCACCCCTTTTCTCCTTCTGGTCCACTTCACTCCTCACCTATACCCCTCTCATGTGTAGTTGCATCCACACTTTTTAAATAAACTTCATCGTTTTGTGCACCATATATGTGTCTGTATTAGAATGCTTCTCTAGGTAGAAGGGAAGACCTAGAATAAAAATTGACTCCACTATCCCCTCTTTATATTGGCAAACAGCAGCCAGGAGTCTGAGAAAGTCAAACAGTGAAACCCCAGGAGAACACTGGTAAGTGGAATTGGATGTCTGTCCCAGCAGTAAGTAGTTCTAAATCCTAAAAATTCACCTTCTCTCTCCTCCAGTCTCACTGATCTTGGAAGTTCCAGCATGTTTGTTAAAAAATGCAAATATGGATACTGCTGTTCCTAACGTTGGTAACTGCAGGGCAGGAATGGCAAGTAGAAACTGTTTGTGTTATTGGGATTTGGACATTGAAAGGGGAAGAGTATGGGCAAATTTATGTCCATCTGCCTAAAATTTATAAATATTTCAAGTTTGTCTATAACATGTTTTTAAAATTAATTCCGACTACTGGTCAAGTCAGCACACAGCATTCTTCTTGTGTGGATGGATTCTTCGTGGCCCACCATTTTCATGTATTGTAGATTTCTCCTCTCCACCTGGTAGGAAAAGTAGTTCAACAGGTTAGGTATTAACCACATCAAGCATTATGAAGAGAAACCTCCAAACATGGCTGAAGTTCCATTTATGACTGCAGAGGGTGATAGTTCCATGTTCAACATGGTGGGCCACAGTGGGAGCTCTGCTTCCAATATGGTGGCCCCCAGTGGGACTTCTGTTTCACTAGAGGATGGGCAATATAATATGTTGGACCACATAGCATGTCATATACCACATGCCCGATGAGTTAGCATATTCAATAAAGGAGCTTTTCAACTCCAGCATCTGAAGGTGTCTGGATGAAGATAGCAGTCTGGAAGACACACTAGAGGTGTGAGGTGTCAATGCCTCCTCTGTAATGGAGGTGTCTCCTAGGGTCACAAGTCCCAGGCATTGCAGTGCATTCTTCCTGAGAATATCCCCAGTGCAGGAACCCCATGGTTCATCAGACCCCTGCTGGCTGGTCTTCCTCCATGCACTGGGCTTTAGCACCCAGGTACTCAGTCTCTCAGCATGAGGTGGTGGCTCTTAGAGACCAATCTCTAGTGGTGGTGATAGCAGCCTCTAAAGTTCATTTGGGGCACCATGTAAATGCCCCAGTCATACATATATTTGCATATACTTGGCTGACACCTTCATGATTTCAGTGTACATCTAGTGGCAAGCTTAGCATAGGTGCATTGGTTATGCATATATACGGCAGTGGGGAAGCCCTAGGTAAACTTACAGGGGAGCATCTTAAGGAAGGCTGACTAAAACAGGGAACTCCAACTTGGGTTAAAATAAGAGATTTGTAAATGCAAAATTACATTTAATACAAGGAATTCAAGTCATATATCTAAGCATAACTGGGCTCAAAAGAGAGGTACATCTACTTTTTTTTTTAACTCAATTTCTAGAGAAATTTCAGCTGCACGATTCTGCATTCATTACTTTGAACTCACTGTGAAGATAGTTTCAACAGCTGGCCTTTGAACTCCAAATCCCCAAGGACCAGATGTTAAGAAAAGCATTTCAAGGGTTTAGTAAAGCTATAGATAGGGTTAAAGAGGAAAGGATGTCCCCAGCATTGGAAGCAGTCTACACAGCAGACTCATGGAATGACCATGACCATAACTTGCATTTGATGACCTCAAAATCAGCCCAGAAGGCATTCTTGTCTGTCTGAAAGCATTCCAGGTGTGGAAAGCCGAGATTTTGGCACAAAGAAGTGTCTCTCCGGGAAGGACTCTGTAGTCTGCCCACCCAATGCAAAAACAGTCATTAAAAAAGAGGAATGTTCTCTCCTGCATTGGAAGGAAAGAACTTTTAGTCTGCTCATGGCCTTGTGTAAAGACTGATAAGGTCTGAGTCTTCCACAGTCTAGGTGTCTCCTATAAACTCTTGGATGATCACTGACATTATACATAAGAGTATTAATTTGATAATCAGAAATCACTGTACTGATTCCCCATGTAGGACCTCAAACCTCAAAAAGTTGTGTTATTATCAGAGGAAATTGTAAACCTCACTCCCAAGGATTTTCTTTCCCTTAGTGTGAAAAAGTACATATTCTTATCACTCGTCAGTTTCTGGTGATGTCTAAATGACCAACTCCTTTGCTTGGAAGAGGTTTGCTGTCACCCTAAGGTGCTTCTCTCAAGGTAAGTCATCTGTCATATTGGTAAGTACCTGGTGGACCTCAGATCTACCTAGTGAAATAAATGATTGAGTTGATCCTCAAATCTGGATTCTAGGAATATCTGGGTGGACTATATATGTTGTGCTTGTCAGAATTTTCTTAAAAGGTAAAACTGAATTTCCTCATTGGCATCAGTATTTCATAAACCCAGAGGCTAGGTGGAGACTTCAGCCATGGATTGATAAGTTTCCCAAACATGTGCTATTCATTCTATGTCAGATCCATGTAATACTTATTTCCTGCATGTTTTGAAACCACATAGGAAACATAGGATGGTTCAGGACCTCAATGCTATTAATAAGACAGTCATCCCAATCCATCTTATTGTGACAAATCCCTTTACTATGTATATACAAGTACCTAAAGGGACTTCATACAGTCCTAGACCTAATTTTTTTAATTTCCACCCATTAGAGCCAGAATCTCAGTTTTTGCTTGCTTTTGAGTGGACTATAATTCTCCGTCCTCCCTCAAGTCTTAAAAGATAGTCCTCATTTGTTCGGTAATACTTTTGCAAAGGAGCTCAGAGAACTTCAACTAAAAATGGAACAATTTTACAATATGTAGATGTTATTCTTATTTGTATGTAGCCCTTCCAAGGAGGATTCAAATTAAAATATTATATAGGTTTTAAATGTTTTAACAAATTGATGAGATAATCTTTTTTCAACCAAAGTTCAGATTTCAAAGTAAGAAATAAATTACTTAGCATATATTTTGACCACAGGAAAGTGAAAACTCAATAGAAAGGAAGCTTTATTATGTATAAGGTCATTGCAAAGAAACAACTAAGGGCATTCCTGGCACCTGCAGGATTTTGTAGAATATGAAATCCAGAATCTGTATTGATAGATAAATCTTTACATGAAGAGTTAAAGGATTCTAAACCAGACACCCTTTACTTGACAGGAGAGCAACAGAAAGCCTTCAAAGAACTAAAAATCTATTAACAGAACCGCCTGCACTAGGAATCCCCAAACTGGAAAAGCCATTCACTCTTGACAGAAAAACGGCATATGTCTAGGTGTATTGACTCAGAATTTGGTTCACTTCCATGATCAGTGGCCTACTTTTCTAAGCAGCTCAATTCACTGACTGTAGGATGCCCTCCATATAAGGGTTGATAGTGCTTCTGTGTTCTTGGTGGAGGAAACCAGCAATCTGACATTTTGTCAACTACTTGAGGTTCAAACTCAACACTAAGTGCAAACTGTATTAGAAATTAAAAGATATCAATGGCTAACAAGAGGGATGCTTTACAAAATATTAGACTCTTTTAATATCATAAGGTCATTCTCCCAACGGTCTGCAATTTAAAGATTAAGGAAATGCATGACTCTTCTCATTGGGAAGAAGAGCTTTAATGTGAACTGTTTCTTGGGTGTTCACAGGTAGAGTACTGCATACTTTCATAAGGAATATAATTTAGGGAGTAGCTACTGCTCTAGGGCTTTCTTATCATTTCCATGCCTCTTGGAGACCTCAGTCATCAGGTATAATTGAAACGGTCTTAGGAAGAGATTTCTGGCTAAGCTTTACCAAAAGACATCAGCATTATGGCTTAAATTGTTGCCTATTGCCATACTTAGCATGAAAATGGCACCAAAACCTGCTTTAAAATAGTCCATTTAAAACATTAAATGGAAGACCCTTTCACAACTCTGACAACTTGCTTGATTCAGAGAGCAAGATCAGATAAAGTACATTATCAATTTAGGTCAGGTACAAAAGGCTCTAGTGGAATATGGTAACAAAATTCCCCTAGTGCCAGAATACAAGTCTTGAACAACCTATCTCACCAGGAAAACTAGTTTTATTGAAGACTTTGAAGAAAAGATCCCTTTTGGACCAATTTCAGCCTAAATGAAAGGGACTATAGCAACAGCTACTGAGCACTCATACTTCAATCAAATTACAGGGCATTGCAAGTTGAGTATATTTCTCAGGAATTAAATTTCTTCTTCTTGAGTCTTTCCAGGTGCACACAGTACAAGTATGTCTACTCTTGTCAACCAGTAGAAGATCTCAAATACCCCTCCAAAAGACAAACAGGTAAGTAAAGACTTTGCTTTTGTTACATCAAGCCTGTTGCTTTTTATGGCAGACATGTTTTAGCTACCACTTCCTTTTGATTCTCTTGGGAGGCTATTATTGGCAGCAAATCTCCTTAGTGAGTTCTTCCAGCATAATAATAAAAGATCCTGCTATGAGTATTTTAGGCATGGAAAGTGAAGACACTCTGGCAAAATAAAAACAACAACAACAACAACAACAATGAACTTAAATGAAAGATCTCTGTGAATGAGATCCCAGTGGAAAGAATGGGGCCATCAAAGAAGGAGGTACCTTTCTCTGAAGGGAGGAGAGAACTTCCACTTTGACTATGACCCTGTTGGAATAAGATTGAAGTCGGCGAACTCAAAAGGCTTCCATAGCCTTGGCAACTCATGATTAGAGCCTAGGGAGATTACTGATGCCATAAACAAGAGTGTCAAATTGTTAAGTCAACAACAGGAGTCACTGTGTACTTACCTCTCATTTGGGATCTGTCCTTAATGTGCTGTATAATGTGAATTAATGCTATAACTAGTACTGAAACAGTATTTTACACTTTTGTTTCTGTGTGGGTGCAAACTGATGAAATCTTTACTTAATATATACTAAATTGATCTTTTGTATATAAAGATAATTGAAAATGAATCTTGATGTGAATGGAATGGGAGAGGGAGCGGGAGATGGGAGTGGTGCAAGTGGGAGGGAAATTATGGAGGGCGGAAGCCATTGTAATCCATAAACTGTACTTTAGAAATTTATATTTACTAAATAAAAGTTTAAAAAAAAGATCCTGCTATGTCTCCTGAAGTAATTTAAAAAAAATCTGTCTACTGCCTGGGGTAACCTGGCTTACACATCAGACCAGCTTTTATAGAAGGCACTCAAGTCTGTGGATGCAGTCTAAGGCAGTCATGGACAACCAACTAGCCATAAATTTGTACTCTCAGAACAAAAAGGAACAAATCCAGTGGTTATTAAAACCTCTCATATTTAATTTAATTATTTAGTTCAGCTGAATGAGAACAAGCTTTGTCCTTGTTCTCTAAAAGACATTGAAAGGTTTTATACTGAGGCTAACTGATTCCACAATTTGGGTAAACAAAGACTATCAACATACATTATTTGTGAAACTATAAAGTATACCTTTCCTTTTTAATGAGGTTTCCACCTGATTAATATTTTTCTAATTATTCTAATCTTGATTTATGAATATCTTTCTTTCCAAGTTCACCACTTCTCAAAATAATGATGACCATGTAGGGCCCACATACATTGGCTGTGCCCTAAAGAAAAAAATTATCTGTCGGCTGAAATTGAACCTTAAATAAGAAAAGAAGAGGTTTCTGAACCCAAGATGGCCAGGGACCATGCCCATGATCAGCAGGAAGTAGATACAGAAGATGGATCATCACCTTCAGGGCTCTCTTAACATTAAGGATCAGCAGTCTAAGGGAGCACGTTGGAAATGATATGGGACAGCTAGCCTAGGACCATGGACATGAGGTTCACCAGCCGCAAGCCCCAAACCTCATATTTCCACCTGCCTCCTTGTCAATCATGCAACCCCCTTTCCAGTATTTTCTCTAACCTGGGTTCAATGAGGGGAGGTGCAATGGGAATAGTCACTCCACTTCTGACCTCATAAAAGAGGACTGCAACTGGGAGGGGGGATCCTGTCTCTTCTTTCTGTAGACCATGAGTGGAGGAGGGCAGGGGTACTCTTCCTCTACTTCTCTTTCCCACCCCACCTTTCTCCTTCTGGCCTACTCCACTCCTCGCTTATGCCCATCTCTGTGTGTGTGCATGTATGTGTTTGCTTTCTTACCTTTTTAAATAAACTTTATAATTTTGTGCACTGTATATGTACCTGTAATTAGAATGCTTCTCTAGGTAGAAGACAAGGATCTAGAGTAAAAATTAGACCCCTACTTCAGTTCTACTATATGATGTAAGCTATGCTTCCACCATTGCTGCAGTTGGTTATGTGAACTAATAATTGTTTGCTTATTATTATTATTATTATTACTTGCTCAACTGTGGTTAAAACTTAGTTTCTTTCTCTGGCAAACATTTTTTCCATGTCACAAATTCATACTGTGTGTAATTTAGAACAAAATATTCCATGAATTTATCCCTTCACTTGTAAAATTATTATAATGTTTGGATCAATAATATTGTTTTAATTTAAAGTAGCAGACAATCTTATTAAGCTGGACTAAATCACTAAGAGTGCTGTTGGATCACTTAATATTCCAGACTACATTTGGCTCAAATTGCCAATACAGCAATATTACCTTCTCTCTACTCTGCTGCTGTAAGATCACTTTCACCAAAAGATATCAACCTTCATGATTGCTGGAATAACAGTGTTTTTTTTTTTTTTTTTTCACATGCAGCAGAAGAAATAAAATTGTCTCTTTTGGTTCAAATTTCCTAGACAAGTTCTGAAAGTCCCTCTAATTAGAATGGTTACATCCGGGATATTTGAAGTAGGGTCCAGAATCCCTGGTCAGTCTGCAAGTTCTGAATTATTGGCTCAAAATGTGACAAATATAAAAAAATTGAGAGCAGGCAAGTAGAAAAGTATGTTTAATATTGTACTCATACAAAATTGTATGTCTATACATATGTACGTATGCACACTTTTGGATAGAAAAGATAGCTTAAAACTTGTCCTCTAGCACATATTATTTGTTTAGGTCACACATCAAGATTGGAAATCCAAGTTTTGTAACCGAGTGAGTGGACAGTGCTAGTTCTTTGTCCTTGATTAACTGCATCACTTTTAAGCAAATATTTTTTAATAGGAGAGAGTTTTAGGCTTTAAAAATTATACCTATGTATTAATTATATCAATTTTTACAACAACCAACAATATCTTCATCGAATGTCAGATTCAACTAGTCAACACAATAGCAATGTGAGTTGACATTTTGCTTCACTAGAAGGTATTTGTGTGATTTCTTTGTTTAAATTATCTGGATATTTTGATATAATGGTTAGTTCAATGTCTGTCAAAGAGTAAGATACTCTATTGAGAACTCCTTTCAATGGGAATTTGGGTAAACTATTAGTGGACAGTCTCAGCTCTCAGCTCTTCAGGGTTTGCATTAGTCACGGCTGAAAACACTTTGCACAAGGTCATGTCCTCCCATGGCAGACTTTATCAGGTGACAAAAGTATCAGTGCAGGACGTTAACCATTTTAGTGCAACATGGGACACTAATAAGAACCTTGTTTGATTTAGATCTTTCTGTGATGTTTACCAAATCTTCATTGGCATTATAATGATCAAAGGAGCCAAATTAAACATTGTATAGGGAAGAATTTATTGATTTGAGAAGCTAGCATCTTGGCGTATTGGGTAAAGTCACTGCCTTTGACACTGGCATCACACATGCTCTCTAGTTTGTGTCCCAAGTGCTCCATTTATGATCCAGCTCCCTGCTAATGGCCTGAGAAAGGCAGCTGAAGGTGGTCCAAATGTTTAGGCCACTGCCAACCATGTGTGAGATCTGGATGAAGTTCCTGGCTTCTGGCTTTGGCCTGGCTCAAACCTGCCATGGTAGACATTTTGGAGTGAATCAGTGGATCAAAAATCAACCTCTCTCTCTCTCTTTTTCTCTCTCTTGTCTTTAAAAAAATGAGACTCATTGACAGGAGTGTGAATGATAGAATTTTGAAGCAATGCATAACAGCAATGTTTTATTATAAGGAACTAGGAGATCACAATCCTGCAATTATCTTACCAACAGGCAGGATTAGAGTAGCAGCCAAGAAGTTTTCACCTGTGGGGAGTTATGGAGATGGTTCATAGAAGGTGGTGTCACAAGGAATAGAACAGGTGGTCTTCTAACAAAAGTAATATTCAGGGCACTTTCAAAGGAAAAGACCTACCATGAGCTTGCAGGCATTCATCCTAATGCAGACTTTTATGATTTAGTGTCAAGTTTCTTGACTTGAGCCACTTTACAGTTTCAGAATCTATTACAGGGGCAGGTGTTGTGACACAGCAAGTTAAGTTGCAGCATAGGACTCCTATATCCCATATCATAGTGCCACTTGCACCATGAATTCACCTTGTGGTCATTTTTATAATCTTTAAATGTATAGTTGACATTAACATACTTAGTATTTGTCAAACTTCCACAATGGTATTTTTGTCTGTGGGATAGGACATTTCATAGTGCAGAAGGCAAAGTTAAAAAAACAAAAACAAAAACTAAAATAAGTGCTTTACCAAACAGTATATAGAAAACAGTAATGCATCCTAGGTCTAATGGCTTAAATTAATAAGGATTTGAACAATACAGAGATCAGTGTCTCTATTATATATCCACTTAGTTCATCAGCCTGTCCCCTACAGAAACCAGATGGATCTTGAAAGATGACTTACAGCTTCCATAATTCAGACAGATAGTGGCCTTCATTGCTATAGTGGTTGTGTTGTATTTGCTGTAACAGACTGTCATGGCCTTGACCTGGGAATATGGTGCTTATTTGGTGAGTGCATTCCTCTTAATATTTATTATTGTCAAAAAATTAGAAAAAAATTCACAATTATATGGAACAGGTAACAATACATGTTTTAAGTTTTGAATCAATGCTATATTATTTCTTTCACCTCCATCTTATAGTATCTAAAGATCTGAAATACTTGATTATTCTACTCAGCATTACATTGATTTACTACATTATGTTATTAATGAGAGTAACCAAGAAATATCTGGCACACAAATGGCCCTAGTAAGACAATAACTCCAGAGATGTGAGACCCGACACAACATATTCAGTGAAAGTAGACAGCATTTGTCTTCTCAAATGCTATAATAATATAAAGATAAATAGACATTCTTAATTTTGAATGTAATAAACATATATTTGAAAAATTAAGTTTCAAGGAGACATCTTTTATAGAGGTGATAAAATAAATAATTATAAATCACAATATTTGCATAATTTGTTATTGCTCTTCTATAGATAAATATTAACTTTTGATCTGTTTTTGTTTCCAAATGAATCTCTATTAAATTACACAATTTAATAACTTAGAATCTCAAACTTTTCCAACAATTGAATCTGATTACTTGTGGTATTAATCAATGTATAAAATCAACTTCAAATCCAACATAATTAGAATTGCTTGAAGGAATAATAATGTTAAAATTAAAGAATCACCAAAAAGAAAATTAAACTGTTAAAATCATTGGCAAAAGGAATTATCACAATGTATTATTCTCACTTTGTAGGTATTATAAGAATTGATGACAGTTTTATGCATGAAAGTGATAATACAGCAATATGTGTAGAATATATACTTTTGAGAACCTGCTTTTATTTTGATTAGCTAAACTAATCAAAGAAAATTATAAGGTAGATAATTTAAATCGAAAAAAAATCCAAAATGATTAGTACTGTGTTTTCCAGAGTAGCTTTTTCTAATAGATTGCATTCCTCATTGTGTCTTTCTATCCTTAAGGTAAGATGAAAACTGATTTACACTTGATTTCAAATTATTTCATCATAATCTTTTTTCAACTAGTTTGTTTAGATTTTGTTTTTGTTTTCTGCTACCTATCTTCAAACATATGAAGTATTCCACTTTCTTCCATATTTATTAATATCAAAAAAGATTTTTTATCTTAACATTTAAAAAATGTACTAGAACATTGATGTTCTTCCACTATCTCTTTGGTGGACAATAGCAATCAAAATCTTCAAAAATCTATACTTAAAGTAATAGAGTTCAAGGAAAATTTCAAACCAGATGGCCGCCTAGAAATGACTTGTGCTCTTCCATCAACAACAAAGGAGCAAAACAAATAATAACCAACAGTTATTTCACTGCAGTATTTGAGGGAGAATATTGAGGCGTAGTGCAGATATGGAAAAGATAGTACAGAGCAGAGAGACACAGAGTGGCCTTAAAAAAAGGAAACTAAGAACATAGCAGTTATGATCCAGTCTCTCAGGCTAAACTCTGAAATAAGAGGGACTTTGCTTAAAAGGTAAGCAGGTGGCCCTCACCTGTCCCCACTCATACCATGGGCACGAGGCATTTACTGCTGGAACAACCCGCGGCCCTCACAGGCCCACTACCTTACCTTACCCTGCAGAAAGAACTCATCCCGTGTTGTCCCCTCTAATTTCCATGTTCCTGCTGCAGGGTAAATTCTCGACACTTGCCCCACACAGAAGCTGCTTGGACTCTTCACCAAAGTGCCAAACTGAAACCAAAACCAACACAGCATATAAAACTGATTAACATAGCAAATATCACTAGAATAATTATTTTACTATGCAAGCTATTATAAAATAAGTAGAAGCAAAAATATCAGGCTGAGGCACAACTACAAGGGTACTTCAAAAAGTTTATAAGAAGATGGAATTAAAAGATAATGCATATTTTCTATGAACTCTTTGAAAACCCCCAATACCAGTTTAAGGATACAAAGACTCATGAATACACAGGTAACATGATGCCTCCAAAGGAACAGGATGGCCTCCTAGCAGCACACCCAATAAGAAAGGAAATTGAAGAATTACCTGAAAGAAGTAATTTAAATTAGCGATTAAAAAAAAAGAACAAAGTTGGAGGTGTTGTTTGACTTAAAAATATCCCAATGGGGCTGGAATTGTAGCACAATGAATTACATCACTGCTTGCTATGCTGGCATTACAACATCACATATGAGAACCAGTTTAAGTCCCAGCCATTCTGCTTCTAGAAAGCTTCCTGCTAACCTTCCTGGGAAAGCCAGAAATCCATAGTAACATAAACAAACATGGTAGTGGCATAAAAACAGACACACAGACAAAAGAAACAGAATAGAGAACCTATAACTAACTAAATGTGTATGTTTGCAGCCAATTAATTTGTGACACAGGCTGTGAGGACATACATCAGGAAAAGAAAAAAGTCTCTTCAATCAATGGTTCTGGGAAAACTTGATATTGGTTCTGAGAAAACTGACTATTGATATGTCAAATAAAGAAAGAAGACCCATATATCTCACAATGTACAATAAGGTGCTTAAGGGGCCGGTGCTGTGGATCAGCGTATTAAAGCTGCAGCCTGCAGCACTGGCATCCTATATAGGTCTGGTTTGAGTCCCAGCTGCTCCACTTCCAATCCAGCTCCTGAGAAAGCAGCAGTACCAGCTTCTTCCAATGAACCTCAGAAAGCAGTAGAGGAAGGCCCAAGTCCTTGGGTTGCTGCACCCACGTGGGAGACCTGGAAGAAGCTCCTGGCTCCTGGTTTCAGCCCTAGTTGTTGTGGCTATTTAGGAAGTGAACCGGAGGATGGAAGATCTCTCTTTGTCTCTCCTCTCTCTGTGTAACTTTGCCTCTCAAATAAATACATAAATCTTAAAAAAGACCCTCAAAATCAATCAAAGACTTTAACATAAGATCTGAAATTACATAACTAGTAGAAGAAAATGAGAGGCAATGCCTCAAGACATTGGTGTAGAAATGATTATAAATAATAAAATAGAAAAAATGGGATTGTATTAAACTAAATACCTTCTCTACAGCAAAAACAAGCAATCAACAAAGTAAAGAAAAAAAAAAATAAACCTACCAAACTGAAGAAAACATTTTCAATTTTTTGACAAATGATTAATTTCCAAAATATACAAGGAATTCAACTGAACAGCAAAAACAAAATTCAGAAAAGCATATATGACCTGAAAAGACATATTTCAAATGAAAATATACAAAGGGCCTACAATTACATGGAAAAAATGGTTCACAACAGTAAATGTTAGAGATACATAAATTATAAGCATATGAAAATTCATCCCACCCCAGTTAACGTGACTATTATCAAAAGGAAAGGAGTGGTACATGCTGATGAGGATGAGGAGAAAGGGGAACATTGATACTCTATTTTGGGGGATTTAGTATAGCCATTGAGAAAAATATTAGGAGCTTCCTCAAGAAAACTGTAAGTAGAATTCCAGTATAATCCAGTAACAACAAATTTGTGAATGTATCCAAAGGAAATGCAGTGTGTCAAAAAGATACGTGCACTTCCACATTTATTGCGGCACTATTCACAATAGTCAAGATATGGGATCAACCTGCTTGTCAATCAGTAGTTGAGTGGATACATAAAATCTTACATTTATACAAAATGGAATATTGTTGAGCTATAAAAAAGAATGAAGTTCTGTCATTTGCAGGAATGTGAATGGAACTAGAGGTTATGTGAAAGAAATTAGGATCAGAAAGACAAATACTGCAAATTCTCACTTTTATGTGGAAGACAAAATGTTGATCTCAAATAAGAAGGGAATAGAATAGTGCTTACCAGATTGTGAGAATAGTTTGGGTGAGACAGAGAGACGTACAAAAGATAATCGAGGGGCCAATGTTATAGCACAACAGGTTAAGCCACTGCCTACAGTGCCGACATCATATATGGTCCGGGTTTTTAGTCCTGCTTCTCTACTTCCTTCCAGCTCCCTGCTAGAAAGCAGCAGAA